>NW_020955730.1:399274-545840 GCF_003031625.1 Empidonax traillii | reverse complement strand
AAAAGAAGAGGGAAAAAAAAAAAAATAGATCCCTCCGGAGTTAAGGCACGCTCCTGCCCTTTGTGAGGGAGCGCGGCGGCCGGGCAGCCCCGCGGTACTTACGCCGGACTTTGCTGGGGCTGGGCTGCTTGCGCCGCGACATGCCGGGAGGATGGGCCGCCGGGGGGGCGCGGGGACGCGCCGGGGGGAGCGCGCACGGGAGTGAGCCGCAAACTTGTTCCGGAAAAAGGAATCAAAATGGCGTTTCTGTGGATGTGCAAAGTTCATCAACTCCGCGCTAACTTCCCGTCCTCCGCGCCTCCCTGGAGGGGAGAGATGGGCACGGTTAGGGACCCCGCCGCGCCGCGCTCCGCGGGCGCCCCCGCCCCCTGCCCGCCCCCGCGCTGCCCCGCGCACCCTGATAAGGAGACACATCACGTGTCGCTCCGGCTCCTCTCCCGGGGACGCGCTACCGAGGCAGCGGCAGCAGCCTGTTGCAAATAGCATCTCTAACTCGCCCTGGTCGCGGGGAGGGAGGGGCGCCTCCAAGGAGAGGAGTGAGCAACAACTTTCCTCCCCCCCCGCTTCTTCCTCCCTCTCTCTCTCCTTCCCTCCTGCGCCCGGCAGCGCAGCAGCGGGATGCCCCGGGCAGGCGCGGGGGGAGCGGGGGAGGGGGGGCGGCCAGGTGCCACGCGGCGCCCCGCGCCCTCCCGCTGCTCCGGCGGCCGCGCCCGCGGGGCTCTCCCGGGGCTCTCCCAGCCGGGCCTGCCCTGCCCGGCCCAGCCCGGCCCGGCCGGCGGCCACGCTCCGGGCAGAGCGTGCGTGTCCCCCGCAGCCGGCGGCTCTCCCCGGCTCGGGGCTGGAGCGCATCCGGAGCCGCCGGTGGCGGTGTCGCGCTGCCGGCTTTAAGGGATTCCGCTGCCCGTGGAAATGTCTGTGCGTCCTCCTCTTCCCAGCCCGGTGCCTCACCAGGTACAGCGTCCGCAGGCAGCAGCCCGCTGCTCCGCCGGCAGAAGTCGGCTTCTGGTTGTGTTTGTTTGTTTCCTCAGAAACTTTTCGTCCTTGCGCTATTTGGGTCTCAGCTGGGGTCAGTCATTCATCCAGCTGACGGAACCTAAAGGACATGAAATTTAAGAGGACCTTGAACATCAGCATAGGAACAGGAGGTCCAAATGCTGTTCCTAATCAAAGGCAAGATGCGGCTGCTTGCAAGCACAGGTAGTTACACGCTGCACAGGCGCTGTGCACGGCACTGCATGCACGGTCCTTCCTCCACTTTCCCTGCAGTGGAAGTTCAAAGGTGTAGAAGACTCAACATAGTGATGGAGAGGCGTGTCCAGAGTCGTGGGGTTTTCACTTTAAAGACAGTACCCATTTAAAGTTGTGTGACAAATAATAACAGTACATAAAAACAAAATAGTTGTCAGCACTCCATTCTGAAAGCTCGATGGGGAAAAAAAATTAAACCAACCCTGCTTCTGAGGAGTGTCCTAATGAGTATAGCAGGAACCAGTTACCAGTTTACACTTTATGCTATGTCTAAAGCTACTAAAGCTAGGCCTTTTAAAGCTGTTATTGGTGAGGTGGAACCTAAAGTCTCTGCCTGTTTTTTTT
The DNA here is from genome assembly GCF_003031625.1 of Empidonax traillii. NCBI lineage: Eukaryota > Metazoa > Chordata > Aves > Passeriformes > Tyrannidae > Empidonax > Empidonax traillii. The sequence goes on along the minus strand of NW_020955730.1, from coordinate 544,247 downwards.
TAAAGAAATCAAGTCCTGACCTCTGAGCAAAAGGCTTGTATCAGCTTATATGGTATCCTGTCTCCTCATTGAAAAGGGATTCACATAGAGAAGAAGGCTAAATTGCAGGTATGTGGCAGTAAGACCTCAACCTACTAATTTCAGAAACAGTCTGTTACCTGTAAAATGTCATGACGAACTTCGTTTGCAACATTCTTTTCAAGTACTGGATAAAGGCATACAAGTCAGGAATACAGAGGTCCTGTCTCAAAGAGATGAGCTGTGCTTCATGCCAGGAATAGCTCTCTTCCCTTCTGGACTCCTAAGTAAAATGCCTGCAGGTGTGGTGAGCTGGAACCTGGAAAAGCCAAAACTGCAAAACTGAAAGGCGCACACGTGTGTGCATTCAGAAATGAAACTGCAGCTCTAACCTGCTTGTGTGTGTTGTGGTGGTTTCTGCAGGCTGAATTTTTGTCACCTGAGTTTTGTGCAGTATTAGACATGAACTTTGTAGACAAATTTTAATACTGTTAAAATGGAGTGGCTGATTGACAGAACAGCAATATCATACTTTACCCCACAGTATGAGCCACAAACATTAGAAAGCACATTCTCATTGTTCTAAGGTTCTTATTTTACCAAAAACAGTCAAGGGAAGCCATTAAAAAAAAAAATGATCTCGAAGCATCTTTAACCTTTTCATCTCTATTCCCATTGTACCTGCCAACCTGCAGCGGCAGAACTGCTGGTAAATTCAACAGCTTTATAGCCAGCTTACATCTTCACTTCAGTATCTCTTGTGGTCAGGCATCCTATTAAACAAAAACCTGAGCAGTTTGTCAGTCTCAGGCTCAGTCCTTAAAACATATTATTCGCCTTGGAAAACTGCTGTGATTTAAGCCTGCATAGCACACACATCTCATGGAGACTGGGCCTGGTTTGCACAGCCATTTACATAAGTGGCTGCAATTGAAACTGGTGAAAATTCCTGTATGGGTAATCGTATTTGGAGGTTAGCAACACGTGTCATTGACCTCTGGCTAATATCTCTAGTCTTGGAGGCATTTTGGACCACCTCTGCGTGAAGATTCTCATCCACCCTTGATCTGTTTTCTAACTTCGAAGGTGCTGAAGAGCCTTCGATGTGGGAAGTTTAGCAAGCAGATAGGTGGAATAGAAGAACAAGTGTTTTTCAATTCAGCATCTGCTCTAGAAATGAGAAAATGTAAAGCTCACATTGGAAAAAAATTAGGATTTTAGTACTTGGAGAAAATATGCAGATAATTTTTAAATTGTGTTTATGTTTTCAACATCCCTGTTCTTTAAGAAAGATGTAATGAAGGGTGAACCAGTACATACCATATTACATTAATGCTAGAAATTTAAAAAAAAAACCCACACAATATCCCCCAACAATGCAAAAGGGTAATGTAATAACTAAAAAACCCAATTAACTACCAGGGTTTATGAAATAGTAAAAAAATGTTATGTCTTTTAATAGTTTAGGAATTAATTATAATTCTGGGCTATTGCAAGGCAAAAGAAATTAAAACAACTCAGTTTTCCAACTTTCTGTCATTTGAACTTATTATAATGCATCAGGGAGGTAAAAAAACATTGTGGTCCAATACTGAATGTGAAATTTGGGGGCAAATGGTTTTTTTTTATTGTTATTTATTAGAGTGAATGAGAAGGTAGAGATACTTTTTGTATAATAAAACCCACTTTTATGAATAAAATTACTCTCCCAGAATGTTACTACGTGGCTTACATGATACAGCTATTCTCATCACTGCAGTTTCTACCATCTGCATTACTGTGGTTTATCCCATCTCCTCTGACCATGCTGTGACAGTTTAAGTAATACGTCTTTTTTCTGCTAGGACTAGTCAGTTTCTATACAATATCCAGTTTCTGGGTATTGTGATATCAGTACTTAATAGTGATGGTAAACACCAGGGCAAGACTTTCTCTAGCTTCTATACAACCCTTGCATAGCTCTCTCATCCTACACTGTGATGTTAAATACGATGAGCGATAGTAGAAATAAAAACAATAGTTTTTTGAAGGTGTTCAGTGTGTTATCAAATTCATTAACACCACTGGGTGACACAGCCTTGTTGGTGACATAAAAGCCACCTGCTGTGGTCCCAAGAAAAGGACAATTCAGCCCCCACCCACAAGTCAAATATCAGAGATGCTGATTAAAGGTATTCAAGGAGAGAAGAAAAACAGGATGTGTAGCTTATATGAAGGCCGCAATTTGAGGATGTCTTAAAGCATGGAGACTAAAGCTCACATTGGCATTAAAAGAGGAGTTAAAGGTTAGCTAGAAAATCTTTCCCCTTCCCCCATCTTATTTGACATTATCAGTGTTCTCTGCCTTAGATCATGGTATTTAGGAGTTACTTTAATTTCTTGTAAACTTAAACATCCCTTTCAGCCAAAACAGTTCAGAGTGAGGCAGTTCTCTGACTAACCAGGAGTATTTCATATGCTGTAAGAGGCAGGGCTGGACCCTGACTTTTTAACACCTCCTGACTGCTGGGTGAGGGCAGCTGCCAGGCCTCAGCTCCCTCGCCCTGCAGTGTGGCTGTCCAGCCACAGAGGATGTCAGAGGCATCGGATGCCCCATGCCCTGCCTGAGCTTATGCCTGCCTGTGCAGCATACGGAGTCCTCTCGCTGCCATCCTTTTCCTGATGTCCTCACTCGTGTCAAGAGGCAGAACTCAGATGACATACTAATGCAGGGCAAAGCCTTCTTGGAGGATCAGAGAATACAGCCCTGAGGGCTTTGAGAAATAAAACCTTATAAAACCTAAGACCAAAAGAAATGCTTGAATTTCCTTTATGTTTCAACCAGTTATTTCTTTAAATGAACAAACATGCTACTGCTGAGTCTTCCCATGGGTTGGGCTTTTGCTTTGCTTTAGAGGGTTTTTTTCCTTCAGCTGAGACACAGGTTTCTTGGATCAAAAATCCCTTAAACACTAATGCAGAACCGAGAAGTGTGACCACCACAGAGGCAGGGTAATTACACAGAATAAAAGGGAAAAAGTTCAACTAAATATATTTCCTATAAATTTCTTGGACAATTAAACTTGGTGAATCTGTGTATGGGAAAACCACACAGAAAAGCACATCACACAAGACCATCTGCAAACTCTCTCAGAGCATTTGTCTGATGACAGAGCATCATACAGCATTCCCGTTTTCCCCACATAGGGAAATGTGATGCACAATTGTGCTCAAGTACCTTGGCCTCTGGAAATCGGGCTGCTGGGGAGCGAGGGAGTGGTGGAACTTGCTCCTGCAGCAACCCCACCCACTATATCCAAGGGCAGCTTTGGATGATCAGAAAGTCAAGGCCGAAGTTTCAGTCCAAATTTATCTTAACATTAGCCTTCACAGAGTGAAAGAAAAGCTGAGGTATCCCAGTGTGCTTAAGCAATTTCCTTCACTTAGCAGCCTGGTAGTCGCAAGGTTGGAATTAAAACCAGTATTTCTCCCCAAATACCAGAATAGTTCTTCAGGCACAAAGTCAGCCACTCTGCTGTGTGACTCTTCTTAGTAGACATTTAGTGATAATAAACAGCAAAAATAAAAGATCAAGTATAAGTATTTGCTCCCTGTTTGCTCTGAGACATTTCAGTAGTGGAAAACTGACCTTGAGCTGACTCACCTAACCAGCCAAGACTACCTTTTGATTAAGGACTCATCTGGAAATACGGAGACGGTATTTCTGAAACCCACACCACTTTTTCCTCCCCGCCCAGATCACAGTCTGTAGGGCATGTTGCAGAACTGCCTAAAGTCTCTGGCTACACTAATTGCTGGTCCTATCTCCTCTCCTTTCACTGTGGGAGTCTCCAGCCGATGGATGCAATGCAGAGCAGCCCTGCTGCTGGGACTGGACAAGCTTGATGAACTAGTCCCTTTCCCCAGCTCTGATTTTCAGGATGTGAAAAGTAGCATAAATTATTCCCCCGTACTATTGTAGCAATAACCAATGCTTCTAAAGGTTTTTTGGGGAGGTTCACCAACCTAAACCTATTCTTTCAAGATATACAGTCATAACTGTAGAGAATGGTTAAAGGGGATAATCAGCTGATAAACAGCTTTGTAACCAAAAGAAACACCAGAGGCACAAAAGTGTGTTATTACAGTTTTAGTAATGAAAACTCTTAAAAGAGGAGGATTTAAAAATAGTATGTTTTAAATGAATACAAGTAAGTAAGATTTCCCCCTGCAGATTTAATTACTTAGCAAATTTTGGAACGGCACAGCCTACTTATTCCTCAGACTGTTTAAAAACATAGCATGAAAAAACTAGCGGGCACATGTTTGGCATTTACATTCTCGAGCAGTTCTGTGATCACTAATGTGCGCCTCAGAAACAGGTTGTATAACCCATGTGCAAAAGTGTCTATGGAGAGACAGAGCAGGAAAAAGAACAATAGTAAGCAAAACCACCCGCTGCAATACTTTCACTTGTTTTAAAACCCTGCATTGTTGCCCAGGTAAACACAGGTGTGCAAAAAGAAGTTACTTTTTAATGCCCAGCTTCTGATTTGGTACTGAACATGACATGTTTTATTCTTACTGACCACCCCAGCCTCTCACACCTAATTGATTGTTGGCTTAAATGTGATTATTTTCCCTCCTGAAGGCAAGTAGTAAGCCAGCTGTGTGCTTCCCCCTATTCCATTTGCTAGGGAGAGTGGACTCTGAAATCTCTCACAAATAAATGCTCATGTTAACAGCAGCTTCATGATGTTTAGTTGTTCAGAGGGCTGCAGTAGTACCAGCGCAGACATCAGAGCTAAAGGAAGGCAGCAATATCCAGCTGAAGCATCACCTACTATCTTTTGGTGTTATAGGCTAGAAATGGAAAATGCCTGCTGTTCATTCCCTGAGGCTGCCACAGTATTTTTCTATGCAGTTTACTGTTCTCTACTGTCTTGGTTCAGTTTTAAGTATCCTCAGTTATGGAGGATTTGACAGCTAGTGTTGAGAGCTTGGTCCATACTCTTGCAGGTTTTGCTATTGGGATGATTTTTTCCAGCCTGCATGTTTGGTTTTTCTTTTCCTTAACTTCATGCCACAGCTAATTTTAGCCTAAAGAGGGCAAGAAAAGGGGGTGGGAAGAAGGAAACCCCAAACAGCCCAGGGAAAATATGGTAGACAGTGCTTTGAGATGCACCCACAAAGCAGCAGAAAATAGGCAGAGAGGGCCAGCAAGCAGCAGAGAAGTGAAGAAATAGGAAGTGAGGCAGCAGTCATAAAGAAAGTATGCAAGGAAGCAGTTACCCTGCAGGGAAGGAAAAAGCAGGAAAATTTTCAAGGGCAGAGATTAACATTACTCGGGGGAGGCTGCAGTGACAGGATTTGGGAAGAGTAGAGAGGAACTGAACTACCAGGAAAAAAACAGCCAGTAAATGCAGTAGGCAAAGAATCAAGGGGGAAGCAGAAGAAAATGGTAGAGCTCAGGTAAATGAGCATGAAGAGAGTCACTTATGCTTTTGTACCTGCTTAAATTGAGCTTTGTTCCTCCTCAAACCAGAAGAAAAATTGTGCTGGGACAGGTCTATGCCATAACGTTGTGCAGGCATACTCACACTGGTCAGATGTACAAAGGGATGTGATTTACAACTGAGGTAAAAACTGAGCTACGATACCAAAAGCAGTGAATGTTCAGACTTACGCAGTCAGAACCATACTTTGACTAGTGCAACTTGTGTTATTCAGACAAGCCACCCTGGCAAAAGTACAGTTTTGCTGATGTAAATTGTATCGGGGATAGATGTGCTCTGCTGCAGCGTGTAGGGGCATAACTACACCAGTAGAGCTCTTTGCTTGTCAAAACAGCCATGCTGTATAAGCAGATTGTCCATAACGGAGACATGATTAAGAGATGCAAAAGGAATTCTTCTACTGACATTATGACTTCCACAACCACAGCAAAAACTGTCAGCAGAAGGCTTTTCCTGGCAGAAGAAGTGGACCAGAGGCTTTGTGGACCAAAGCCTTCATATAAGAAAGTATTTGCTTCTACAAAAAGAAAACTCTCAATAATTGCAAAGTGTCTGAATATTAGGACAATGTGGATAAGAGCATTTAATTCCTAATATTGATACTTAAACCTTCATTTATCACTCAACATTCACTTGTTTTAAAATAAATCATTCTCGAGAATAAAATATTCTTGATACATTTTTCTGCATTCCTGTCTTCAACTTGGATAACAGATAATATGTTCCATCACCTTCTTTACTTCTGTGCAGTACAAAGAAGGTGAAAACTCTCTTAATGAGCATCTATAGAGGAAAGGCTGGGTAGATAAGTTAAAAGTGCTACTAAACTTTTTTTGTTTGTTTCCAATTACTTTGGTGGTCAGATGGAACTGTGCTCTAACTAAAATGAAACTTGAAAAGGAAAAAACCCTAAACCACTATTATCAAAACGAGCACAAGAGAGCTGTTACCCGAAATGATTCACTGAATGGAAATCTCAACTCTTGAAACAAATGATTTCTAAGAACAGAGCACAGACATTAGCCTCCTCCTCAAAAGAACTACAAGGAACTAGAAAGGGCAGAATACATTTAGACTCCAAATTTTCAGCTTGCAGTCAGTGTTTACAGCAAAGGATTAAATTGCTTGGGATTAATGTCTATGAAAATATCCTGAAATCCTAACAGTCATGCAAAATTTTCCCTGCAATCTCTAGTGATCATAGACTGCAGTGGCTCTCTAAACTCACCAGTGAAATAATCTTCCCAGCTACGAATTTATTAAATGGCAACTGCAAATAAGATTTTCTCAGTTTCCCGAACAATCTTACACACTCACTTCACATACATCTTCTGAATTTGTTTCATTAGGTTGTTTGTTTTCTTCTATGTCCTTTCCCTCACAAAAGTGGCTAAAGGTAATTCTTAAAGTGCAAATGAGCAGCCTGAATAGTTCAGCAAAACGATTTTTGAAATGGTTAAAAGCAAAGAAACAAACAAAAAAACCCAAGAAGAGGCCTGAGGGTAGAGCCTAATGTCAATAGAATAAGAGGTATACAGCAGGCAATCCAAGAGAAGGGCTCAGGAGAACACTGCTAAGGTGCCCAGTAGCACAGTGGATTGGAGCACTGTGTCCTTACCTCTTGAGATCTGGACATAAAGCCTGATTGAAAATACACATAAAGACCAATGTCATCAATCCACCTTAGAGCCTCCTGAGCAGTGGTCCACATGTTGAAGGATGCTGATGTGCTCCACAATTGCTTATCCCCCCTGCACACACATATACACATGCTAAACAAGGCTAGAAAGTTGCATGAGAGTTCTCTCTGACTGAAAAGTAAGCTTGCTTTTGTTTCCTGTTTATTTTTATCTGGTATTTGTAGGAGTTTAGCTATGGCTATACTTACATGTAATCAAGAACTGAGTAGCAAATAGTCTCCAAAGTGACTTGAAATTCTGAACTGTGGTTTCTGCTATAAGTGGGAATGATTCACCTCAGAAGATGTAGTCAGTCGTTCTCTGGGCACAGACTTAATCAATAAAAACCCTGCTTGATGTTTCTGTGTTGATCCCTGACCCACAACCCAATGGATGCAATTCACTGCAGCCCATATACTTTTCTTGGGATAATCTCAAAGACAGATCCCCAGGTGATGTTTCTGGTCTGGACTCCAGGATACTGACACAGCGAAAGAGAGGAAATATTCCTTGTGCCTGCTTGCATGTGCTGATTCAGTAGAGCTGGTATCATTAGTCCTGTCCTGTGATGAACACCATATTACCCAACCACACTGGAAAAGAACGAGCGGGCTCAGACTTCCTATCTGGAGACCGACAGCTCTTGCAAAACTTGGTACTGGTATAATATCGTGTGAGTGTCCCTGGTGGTGCAGTGGCTAAACCACAGCGTTGTCAACGCTGAGATCTGGGTTCAATTCCCGGTTAGGACACTCCCCGGGCAGATGGAGCTCGCTAGCCCTGTAAGGCAATCCATCTACGTCCTGAGGACCTCGCTGCCACCGTCCAAGCGTGCTTGGCCCCGGCAGATGAACCTCAGGATTAAAGGGTGGGCTCAGTTCCGTGCACACTGTGTCTCACCTAAAAAAATCCAATGCGCAGGCTGGGAGGTGGAAAGACCTTCCCCGGTTCTTCGTTCGCGAAGAGACTGGCCATTACATTTATAATATCGTGTGTAAATAGGAACAACAGCAAAATCTTGTGGCAGTAAATTGAGGCTAAGTTGGCATAAAAGTGGTGAGTTTTCCAGGGCTGGGACAACAGTGGAATGAAGAGAAAGTAAGATGGGAGTGGTGTATCATAGTTCAGTATACAAAAGTTTGGTAACATGGAACCTAATACAGATAGTTCCTGGCGTGCTTTTAGGCTAGTGCTGACTGCAGAAGAACTGCTGTACAGCTGGAGTACTCGTGTGAAAATGTTAGCAACGTATGTAATAAAAACTACCGAACTGGAATTATACAGGAATAAGTTATTATTGAAACACAGCTGTACTTTGAACAAAGCGTTGAGGAATTTATAAGACAATGATGTGCCAAAGGGAACAGCATAAACTTATCTCAGTCAGAGAGCCACAACCAGTTCCTGTGGCTGCTCCCCCCCCCCCATTCAGTGCAAGCCCCACTTTCCTTTAGTAATGAAACGGGGACCAAAAGCTTTAATTGCATGGCCTGCTCCATATCAGTTCCTATAAATTGATGTCCTTTTTTTGTAAGAACTAAAAACACATGTCAAGGGTCTTGCAACTTTTTTCATCCTCTTTATCATTGCTATCACTCTTATCATATGAAAGTTGATCACAAGGGAATTGAAATTATTCAGCTAGCAGCTAGTGGTGAGAACATCAAAGCAGAATTATGTTTATAGGGTTGAGGCATGATTATTTTAGCATCCCAAAGGCTTTGGAATGCCATACAATCCAATTATCCCAGGGCTATGTGAGAATAGGGAACTTCATGTAATTAGGAGGGCCTAAGCTAAGCTTACATGATCAGAAAAATACATCGTGTCACTATTCACACTACAAGCTGTTTCTCCTCAAAATTTAGGGAACATATTACTACCTTTTTTAGAATGTAAAAAGTGAGACAAATGTGTAAAATCAGACTATATCTTGATTAGTAACTACATTTTAGTTTTTAAGTAGAAAAATAATTCCATTTGCCAGACATCATAAATGTGCATGTCAGATCTGCCACATCTGAATGAGCATGAGATCCATTAAGTTATATGCTCTGTTTCTGCTAGGAACCAATACTTTGACCATATTCAGTAAATTTAAAGAAAAAGGTTATTTTTTTCCAGTTAGGATGCCTATACTTATTTGATTCTGTATTTTCTAGGCACCTACATAGCCTGGTTTTCAGACATGCTGAGCACATTTGTTGCTTCTATGGCTGCTGAGCAACGCTGAAACTTAAGCATGTGAGTACGAATGAGATGCCGAACTACACTCATCCCATTTTAAAAATTAATAGCATAATGCATATAACTAGTTGTGTGATCTCTGATGAAAAGAGGATGAAAATGAATGGAGACATCTTCCTGCATCTCAGGTAATTGGCCCGTCTACTGGGATATTGAGCTTTGACTCAATAACCCCTCCCAAGAAGGGCTTAATCAGCACTCAGACATATAAGTGAAAAATTCAGGATGTAAAAGTAAAATTTAGTTTCAGAAGTTTGTGTAAAACTAGAGCAAGTCTAGTCACCAGTAGCCTTTTTAATGAATAATACTAGGAAGTTAGTTTAAAAGTGACACTTGCTAAGAATTATTAATTTAAAATCCTCTACTGTTTGTAAAATATGCTGCAGCATGTTGAGGCACTTGGAAAACAACTACTAAGAAAACAAGGTAAATTCTTCCCAATGAATTCTAAACAGCTGGAAAAAGTGGTGGAGGCTACTATGATTAAAGGGAAATAGGAAGATAGCTATGAACACAAAAGGCTTTCAGTAATACAAACAATATGATGAAGACATGGGTTGAACTTTAAAAAAGAGTGACATAGCTGTTTATATAGATAATTTGAAAAAATGTATGTTTAGTAAGATTTTCTTTGATTATCAAGCACCCATAATGATTTGTACACAGGATAACAAAAAGATCTCCTAAAGAGATATTCTGCTACAGCCTGCATGCATGAAAAATTAGAGGATGGAGTCAGCTATCTGTGAATGGAATACAGTTTTCTGGTATACAGTGGGAAGGGGTTAGTGTGCCAACACCACCAAAAAGAGGTGTTAATAATACTGCATAACAGACATCCACTTGTAAATGTGACCTGCAAACATCTTTAAACAGTCCAGTAATATTAGATGTTTGCCAAATGCTTCTGAATATCACAAGGGTCTATGAGTTATTAACTTAAACATTGAATAGCCGTGAGTTCTGTGATTCTGCAGGGTTCTGGTGATCTGCTCTTAGCAACAATGCTTCGTGCTCTCTGCTGGTCATGTCTCACCCATAAACCCTTTCTGCAGACTTCACAGGACCCACAGTTAGAAAGAGAAACGTTGACTTACTATGATGCTTCCCACTCTTCGGGGCTTTCTTCTCATTTCTGCATTTTATTTATCATTTGGCATTCACATTAACTCTCCAAAGCAAAACTCCCAATCCCATTACACAGACACACTGCTCCATTGTAGGAATATCCAGAATTATAATACCACCCACACAGTGCTTTCTGGGGCATTCTTTGGAAAACATGTGTCTGACCCAGTGCAAGGCTGTTACAGGACCTGGAGGTAAAATGGTGTAAAGATGAAAAGGCTCAGCTTCAGATTAATAAAATGTACAACATGTACAACTATTGTGCATCTTATATAGCCTGTTGCTTTGGTGGAAAACTTTTTTTTACAGGATGAGGTGGAGTGGAGATGCAGTTGCTTTCCGCCCCTATCCAGAACCCTAAATCTGCATGTGCACTGCAGTTACTTTACAAACAAAATTGAAACTATCTGCTAGTAAATTCAGATACCAGATTAAGGAGCAGTGCTTCTGGTATCAAGTTGTTTACATGATTCAGTGCAATGAATTACAGTTATTTTTTTTTTTTTAATTGGAAGGATTTCAATTCCAAGCCACTTTGAGTTTCTCATTAAAAAACCCCTCAGTGTCTTGCTGGGCATACTCATCAGCAAGAAAATAAGATAGTGTAACTGACAGGTCTAAGTGCTTATAAATCTCTTCCTGAATTATCCAACATTTGTTACATCCTACAAAACTAGTTTCTAAGGCTTGCTCTGAGAAAAGATAAAGTTACAGAAATGCTGATATAGCCATCTGTAAGGAATTCTACAACTGTGTAATTCACCTACTATCAGTTTTCTGTAAAATACTAAGAGATATACAGTAGCACTTATTAATAAAATAGCAACACTTATATGATTAGAAGCCATCCTGATTTCAGAGAACAGAAGAAGAGATCCTGTTTGTATGACATTTACTACCTCCATGTAAGTATATAGTGTTTCAAGGTTAATAACTGGTTAAAAGAGAAATTGCTTGCTTTTTTTTTTTTTTTTTTTGCCTTATTGCAAATACTTCTGCCAGGATCTTGACAAGACCTGAAGAAGACCACAGTAATGATATTACACTGCACAAATATTTCCTTATCTAAGATGTTATTCTATCCTAGCCAGGCTTAAGAGTAGAAGATGCTAACCTTGAACAAACTTCTGCTGCTTTGTGTATACTAATACAATATTGGAGAATTCTCCACAGAGTGACAGTCATGTATAATACTCCTCCAACAGCTTTGGCTGTCTGATTTCATGTCATGTTCTTCACCAAGAATCTTAAATCACTTTATACAGTTTTGTGAGTGCTGTTGCACAGCTGAAGGAAGCGAGGCACTGAGAGGGCAGCTAATCAGCAAGATGTAGAAAGGCTGGGAACAGGAGCCCTCTCTCCCAGCTCTGGGCCTGCTTATATCAACAGTGCACACTTCAGTGCATGAAATAGAGTAGGCTCTCATTAAATGAGGAAGAGAGGTGTCAGCTGTATAACCATATTTAAAGAAAAAGTTTCAGAAGTTGCAGAAATCACATCACTTCTACAGCTTCTGAATGCAAACCAGCTTGTAGCTGGACCTCTGCACTGTGCACACTGGTAATAAAAAAGAATCTGCTGGTCCTTGACAACTCAGGAACAGACACAAAAATAAATACAGGGAACAATGGATTGATGCTTCTAGGAAGGCAAGCTGTGGGTTGAATAGTACAGGGGAAAAAAAAGCAGAAAGGCAGAATGGAGTAGAAGGCGAAAGGAGGGAAGGTTTAGGGGAAGGATTTTGCCTTATCCATTGCTTTTATGTGATGTCGCTCCTGACCTTAACTTTTAGAGTGAAAAGGCCTTGTGACACAGCAGAGCTGGTGTGCATTTGTCACATGGAGAAATAATTTGAGGAGAGCGTACAGGTGTTTCCTGTGTTGCAAGAATCATCTCTACTGAGACTCTAGTTTACCATTACCCGAGACTTCAAAGAAAATACCAAGATGGATGTGCAAAAGGTCCTGCTAATACCAGGATCCACCATCTTTTCTCTCTTTACCAAAGCAGACACAGACACAGCTCCTGGGAATGCCTAGGAGGAAGTACCATCAACAACAGCTCTTGAAAACAGCCCGAGATGTAAAGAAGGTTCTTCCTTTACAATTCCCTGCTGGGTAGCATCCCTGATGACTCACAGACATTTACACAGTCAGGCCAAACATTTTTGTAATACATTTCTCTCACTATGCTGATTTTTCTTAAATTCTTCTGCTGATAATCAGCTGTACTGGAAGGCCCTTACCCTTTAGCAAAATTTCATTTTTAGTCTGAGCTGGTATGCTTCACCCAGTCCCTCTCACTGTAGAATGATGCTAATATTTGCTTGCATCTTCCTTTGTGTCAGGAAGTATGCCCCAAAAAATGACACCTACAATTTTTTTAAATCTTATTTTATGTTTTTGTGGCACTCAGGTCTTATTTTTCAGAGCAAGCTGTATACAATGAGACTGTATTTTCCAGAGGTGCTGAATAACCCATTCTAACCTGAAATGCTTTGTTACACATCAAAAAAAGGGGGCGCTGAGAAGTACTGAGAAATCTGCAGTTGGAAAGGGGGGAATCAAATAGGAAGCTAATGTGCTTTGCACAGTCCTTATCCATGTCTTTCCTCCTCAGACCTTCAGTGCAGAGCAAGCACTGCTGGGTGGCTGCAGAGGAGCTGATCTGTCAGGCGCTCTAACTGTGCCCTGGGCTTGGGTGGGGGGACCCATGCACAGACCTGTGACCTGAAGCACAGCCCTTTTGCAGGAGAGAAAAGAGCACAGCCTTGGGCAATGAAACCTAATTTCACTCCGAGGAGTTGTAGTTAATAGCAACTCAGAGAAAGCAGGATTATACCACAGAGACTGTTTCCAAAGAAGTACGAAATGTCTGCATCTCTCATGGTCCAGTCACTGCAGAGCCTCTCCCGTGGGTGTTGGCTGACTTACAGTGAATTAAGATAAGGGGAGCTGGGTGGGTAATTAACACTTTTATATGCATGTTTTGAAACAGGATCTAGTGAATTAACAGCTAAAATTTTGAAAAAACCACTAAAGTAGGTTAAGCATTTTAAGTTCACCGTGTTCTTACTTGCAAGATGCAAATCTTTTGAGCTCTTTCTGAAGCATCTCACTGGAAAAGGGGCTGTAAATCATGAAATATCTGACCTTCGTTGTTTGGGACACAACAAAAACCGGGGAAATGTGTTTAATGAACATTCTTCTTGTTCAAAGCATTTCAGTAGTTCAGCTCTGATATTGTTTCAAAACTGTTTTCTCAAGGCCCTCCAGCACATGGCGTTAAGAAAAAAAAGTTGTCAGACTGGTTTTAACACATCTTTTCAATACTGATAAGCAAAAGTTCACTGAAATAATTCTCAATAAGATACATGTGGGATATACCTTTCCTAAGGCTTTCTTGTTGGATTCAAACTTTAAGAAGACTTGTTGCATTCTAAGCTTGAGCTCTTCAAAGTTATTAGAAAAGTACAGGGATGTGTCAGATACTGTTCTGAAGAGAGTCTATGTCACATCCTGTTAACTGTGTCTGCTTTTAAACCTGTTTAGTAAGTACAGTGAGTGGCTGACAGTCTTCAGCTGCAAAGAGCTTTGAAACCACATAAGTTTCAAAAGAAAGCCAAACACTACTGTGTTTTGGTTGCTAAAGGTAAAACACTCGATAAATAGCTAGTTTTTCTAAATGAAGAAAAGGATTTAATCTTGAGGCTACTTTGCCTAACAATGCCATCATTAAAATGGTAATGGGCTTTGAGGTCCTTATTCAGCTTGGTATGGCATCCTACCTTTGCTGCTATTGTTTCATTCTGTTTACAGAGAAGTTCTAGCAATTCAGTCTGGGAAGAACAAGATAGTAACCAAGAAAATAAAGCTCAAAAATAGCATGTGGCTAAATCTTTAGGTCTATCTTAAGGGTCCAATCTATCCTCCCCCTGAAGCTAGACAGCCACTGTAGTAGGATGCAAAAAATTTTCTCTGCTAGGTGGAGAAAAGACGAGCTAATACAATTTTAAAAATTATGAGTATCTATTTTGGAAACCGTGGTTTTAAAAGCCAAAACATGCTACAATTACTCAAAAAGTATTTTACTAAACCATGTACACTAGCGTGCTAACAAAATTTGGTAAAAATTAATAGATCTTTTTTCTCTCTAATAACCAGGGGCCTCAACGCAGCTAGAAAAGCCCTATTTAAACAGTGTTTTTTTTCCCCCCTCTTAACTTTCCAGTGTACAAATTAAAGCAAAAACAAAGCAAAAATACTTTTGTAGATGGACTCAGGTATCAAACCTGGAGCTGTCCCATTTTTCTTTTTCCATACTTGTGCATTAACTAGCCTCTCACTGCAGACTAAGCCCATGCCCAAAGGTTAGCAGTAAAGGTCTGGTCTGAGATGCCATTATCAACTCCTGTTCAAAGCAGCCACAGGTTGAAGGTCAAATTCTCTGTTATACCTAAGCTGTGCTTCATGCTTTGTCATGTTATCTGGTCCTTCTGGGGACCTCTAAGACATCTATACAAATTTAGAGCAGCGTCAAGGTCCCTGCCGTTTACCCTTGAATACAAAGACCTTTGACAGAGCCAAGAAAAACTAGAAAGCAGCAACTTTCTGGCCACACCTCCTTCCTCACATCATCCCCACAGAAAGAGGTGGAGGGAATAGATAGGAAACACCATGCTCCTACACTGAGCACAGGAGGATTTTCTCGTGACTGTTTCCATAAGGCTTAGCATGCCCTTTGCTTGTCCAGAGGAGCATAAAAAGGGCCCCAGAGAAACACAACAAAACCAGACCCTCTCTGCCAGTAAGTGAAGGAATGGTTGCTAACACAAATCCTTCTCCGTAATGTTTAGTTTTCCCAGCCCACTGGGTTGCCTCAACACACAGGGAAATATGCTGGTAATAGGTGGGACCATCAAAACTGTCTGTGGCAGTCCCCAAAGAGGAAGCTTTCTAACCTGGCATTTTCACTGAAAATGTGAGAGACTTGTGGGATCCTCCTGTCCAGATCTGCAAGACTGCTTAGCCTGTGAGAGCAGGTGGCCTGAAAGACTGTCCACTAACTGTTCTGCATGGCCAAGAAAGTTGACAAAACCAAGTAATGTTGTTCCACAAAAAAATAAGCATGACATACCAAAGCAGTTACTGATCTTAAAACTGTGGATGAAGACTCTCTGAATATTTTCCATGACTGGAAGCAATGGGCTACATTCATCTATAAGGTATCACCTAGGCCCTCCACTGAGTTCTGTTTAGGAAAAGCTTTGTTTTGTTCATAGTACCTAAACCAGTATTGGTTTCTACTTTTTTTTTTCCCCTAAAACAAGAGTAATGGTACAACATATTAGCTATATTTCACCGCAATTTGCTTACATTCATGTATCTTTTATTATTACATTTAGCTTTTACTAAAAGATGATATGGGAAATCAGCTTGACATATTATTTCACAGAAAATGTGGAAATAGTAACATTCATTATTCATCCTTGAATGTCCTTTAATTAAAAGGCATGGATGCTTTTAAACAGTGAGTAGCTTTCAGAGGTGAAATAAGCTGAAGGGATGTTTATTTATACCAATACCTCCTTGACAGTAATTCAAAGGAGTAAAAGCAATAGCTGCACAGTTTGCCCCAGTTACTTTCGTTCCCTTAATGAAATGTATACACATAGCCTCATCCATCCACTGGATGCATACCTATCTGCTGCGTGGCCTGCACTGACACACTCGCTGTCCCCTCACTCCTTGCATCTGTAAGCTCGACTGCTCAGTTCTCTGTTGATCCTCAGGCTGGGAACAGAATCAGTCTCGTGTACAGCAGCCCATTTTTTCTTAAGAGTACCAGTGTTTTAGAAAAGACACAACTCTGGAAGAAAACTAAAAAAGAAATGGATATATCACAGCATCTGTCTTCAGTGTTTCTTTTCAGTTCATTCTAACTCTGAGAAGTGATTCCCCAACCTTGTGAATAAAAGTCTTTTTTTCTATTAGAGGATGATAGAAATCAGATGATAACAACTGAAGGGAATAGGGAGAAATAATGCATAACCGGGCCTTCAGTTAAAGTTTTTGCTTGTTATTTTAGTTTGCTTTCCACTTTGAAAGTATTTAGTTTACAGATATCCTGCAGGAGCAGGGTTGATGAATTTTCTCTTTTAATCTAAGTAACAATACTGAAAATTGTTAGCCTAAAGTAACAATGCTGAAAAGAAGATGGATGCAAACTTTAGTTTTTTATTCAGTGTTCACCTTCTTTCACACTCCTTAACTCGCAAAAATTCAAGCCATCAAACAAAAATTATTTGCATTGAAAAGGGCTGCACGGGGCTACTACAGAGTTGTAGGTGAGCTCTGTACCTCATGCTACATCACTAAGGCAGTTTATCTCTGTTTTCTTAGTAGTTTACAATACATAGGGGATAAATTCTGAGAGTTTTATTGCATGAGGAAATGTTAAAGTCGTGTACTTAACTAATACATTTTGTTGGGACTTTTTAAAAATGTTTCCTGACCTGACTGCAAGAGTTATCCAGCCTATAGAGTTTCAGCTTCCTCCTCCTCCATTTAGCAAGGCTCACCTATGCTATTTACTGCATCATTGCATCCAAGCCAAACTTGGTTACTGCGGCAACTAAGTTTTTCTTCTCAAAGGGTCACAGGGAAACACATCCTTCAGGATCCCCTAGTAACCGTCAGCCGGCAGGACTGGGGAACATCAACACTGAAATGCCTGCTTTCCATCGCTAAGGCAGCGCCGCCTGCGCCTGCAACAAGGGGGGCAGAGTCTAGTTACATTCCTGACCCACTTTCACATCCCTCCCTCCTCCTCCTCCCTCTCCTCCTCCCTCCCCGAGCCCAGCAGCAACCAGCAGGGCAGCAAGAGCCTCCATTTAGCAAGCCTCACACACCCGCACCCACCGAGCTGTGTGCTGTCTCCTAGCAAGTGGCAAAAGCGCAGGTTTCCCCAGCAGCGTGCGGGGAACTGGAGGGGGGGAACTGCAGACCCCCTGGAAAGGAGGTCTTCCCTCTCGCCACCCTCTCGCCTGTTGCAGCTGTGGTGCTTCTTGTCCTTTGTCCAGCTCTTTCACGCACCCGCATCTGTACATATGCACCCACTCCAGCTGCAGCGTGAGACTATCCCCCTTCCCTGTGCTTCCCAGCCGGACAGCCACATTTGGGCTGTGTTTAGTTTCCTCTCCCAGCACCCCTTCCTCTCTCCGGATTAGCCTGGGCGCGCACACCTGACTCTCCCGCTGCCCTTCTCGCCCACCCTCCTTTATGTAACCCCACCATTCCTCTCCCACTCTCACGCTCCCAGGGCCCGTCCCTTTCCCTAGATACTTGCAAAACCTCCTCCCGCCTCCCGAGGTGGCGGGCAGGTCGGTGAGTAAGAGGAGGGCGCTCCGGCTGTTCCCCTGCGAGGGACACTCCCTTCCCCCGAGGGCAGCCGAGAGGCCTTTCAGCCCACTCTGGGGACAGACATCCACCCCGCCTCGGCACTGGGGCTGCCCACTTAGCCCCAGCCTTGTGCCGACGGGCAGCCGAGGCCTCTCTGGGCCGTGGGAGGCCTCTGATGCTTGGGAAGGGGGTGGTGGACAATCCGGGGGCAGGTGCCACCCTGGGGGTTACCAGCATTCGGAGATGTGGCTGGGGCTCACGAGGTCCAAGAGGGGGGCTGCCACCGCCTGCTCCCGAAATCTGCCTTCCCTGGCTCCCTGCAGAGAACAGGGCCATGCCTGAGGCAAGGAGAGAGGAGGGTGGCCCCCAGCATACCCGGGTCCCTGAGCAGCTGGCAGGTTTCAGGGGTCCCTCCTCAGCAGGACCTGGAAGAGGGCAGCTCCCTGACGAGGCAGATGTGTTGGGCCCGAGGGAACGAGCAGGGGAAACACCTCCCAGGACACCGGGGAGCCCTGTTGCTAGGACATGCACCAGCCCACCATGGTTGCCACAAGGGATGTTAACTGAAGCCTTTTTTTTTTTTTTTTTTAATGTTTGGTGTTTGTTTGGTTGGTTTTTTTTTTTTTTCTTCCCAGTTCTGTTTTTGCAAAATACCAGCTATGACCTGCTCCAGCCTTCCTGCAAAGCCCACCCTGCAAGGGTGACCTAGTTCATGCCAAGGAGGTGCTCTTGTCCCACATTTTTAGACACCTGCCGGCCTGGGGACATGGGCTAATGCTAGACTGGAATTCCTTAGGAAAAGAAAAAAAAAAAAAAGGCAAAAAAAGATGTGATTTACACACACACACACACACACACACACACACACACACCCATGGTGAAAAGCATCCTCAATTTTAAAATTATGACTTAGATTTCACATGTTGCTCTCTCAACCCCCTTTTTGGGGGCTTTTTTTATTTGAGTGGTGGAAAAGGGAATAAAAAGAGCTGTTAAATTTCTGAACTCAAAAACTGGCTGCTTAAAAAACTGTTTGCTGTTCTTTGTCCTTGTATAACTTAAAACCACCTGTTTTCAAGTTTGGGCTTGATACATATTTCTGCTCTGTTCCTGTAAGCATTTCAGCACATGTTACACATATGCTTATATCTGCGGAGTCTGGGGCCTGAATCTTCAGTGTCACCCTAGATATTGTACCACATTTACTAAGCTAGTTGAGTAATAGATTAATAATGACTCAAAATAACATGACACATGAGGAGTATATAATTGCCGTCACAGTGGAAATGGTGATTTTCCCGATACTCTCTGTCTGTATGTAAATGCGCATGTAGCAAAGGTCTAGGTGCTGAGTATGCAGTACACTTGTATTTTCAGTTATTAAATTTGAACTAATCATTTGTACTTCTCAACCAACCTAATGTTTTACACATAAAAAGGCCATAAAACATATTTAGTATTTACATAGATTTACATATTTAATGCTTCCAATATTAAACTGGTATCAGTACCTCAAGCATCTTTAAACTTTCCTCAGGTTGCCACGCACTAGGGAAGAGTTACATACCTGCAGTAGGGTTTGTGAGGACATGAGACTGCACACAGATTATTTCACTGCCCAACAATGTTTTTTAAGTTGAGTAATTACACTGAGCTTCCCTGCATCTGTTGTGACCACAGCAGCAACCACATGCCATGAAGTGCGTTTGTCCGTGGCAGACGTTTAAGTGGAAATGAGAAAAGAAAAATTAGAAAAAAAAAAAAAAGGCAGAAACCACCAAGAAAATAATAAATGCAGAATGGCAACAGTGATATATGTAAAAACAACTGAACTAATTTTGAGTGCAGTATTTTTCACTGAGATAACCAAATCTTGTGGTGGAGATAAAACAGTAGCTGTCGTGCAAATGCATTTTTCACCTCTTCAGAACTTTTCAAGAAATTGAAGAGCAGTGACTATTTGCACTACTGTTTGATAGATTATTAGTAAAGTAGTAGCATCCTCAATCCTAATGTCAGAAGACACAACTGAAACAAACTGCTAAGCTGTTTAATGAATGAATGCCGATGAGCAACATCTGCCTTTTTCTGTAAAAGATTTTTATTTCTTACTAGGCTTGCAGTATTCTATCCAAATCACAAAGATTTGGATAGAAAATATTTTCAAGACCGCATGTAGAGAAGAATGTGTGTGGATTTTTTGCATAAAATATTGCTTTGCAGTACTTGAAAGTGAAGATCTATGAATTTGAGAGCTTGTTTGGGGAGCTTTTTGTGATGGTTCCTAGAGGTAGCAGACAAAGGGAGGTGAAATTATGTGATGCAAGTTCGTGCAGCCAGTGACCCTAGCTGCACTTGCTCAAATTTAAAGGTGCTTTGCAAGGGTGCATTTTCTCTACTGCAAGGCAAGTTTTAAGGTTAAATCTTTAACATACCTTCAGTAGCAAAGACGACAACAAAGAAGTTGTAATACCCTGGTCAGGCACTCTCCTTTGTTGAGTTTAAGTTATGGATAAAGAGTGGTTTGCTACAACGGAGATACTGAAATATTGTTAGCAAAGTGATAAAACGCATATGTAGGAGGTTTTGGGAGGTGCAGAAAAGCATGATGGGGAGGCTGTCCTGGGATGCTGGGATGGCACAAGGGAGCGCACCAAGGGCAGGAGCTGGAGAGCAGCCCAAGACAGTTAGTTAAGATGACATTTATTCAGGCATCTACTGCAGCCATAAAAATAGGTGTGTGAGGTAATATACAGGGAGAGCCTTTCCCAGTCAGCAAGGTGTGCCTGGAGGCGCAATGTCAGGAAGGGCGAGGTGAAGAGGGGTCCTGCTGTTATGAGAGGTGTGTGGAGGATCCCGAGGACAGCGTGGAGCAGGAAGAGCCAAGTCGCAGTGGAAACAGTTCTCCTTGTCTCTCCCCACTTCCCTGCGGCCTCCAGCCATGCTGCCAGCCACAGAGCAAAGGCTCATTGAGGGTTGGGGGTGAGAGAGCCTGCCAGATGTGGCAATGCTGGGGGCGTGGAAGGGAGAGGGAGAACAAGAGATATATAGCCCCAAACAAACCCTTTTTCGTACTCTTTATTTCAAAACAGACATTAGGGCCTGTCTTTTCTGCTCTCAAGGATTTTTTAAATGTTTTTTATTTTTCAGTGATGTAACTGCTTTTGATATGGTAAAGTAGGTGAGTCCAGCAGTGGCCCCCCGTTTTGGAGTTGACCTTGCCTGGTTTGCCTTGCAGTGAGGCTGAAGTTGCTTGGTTTCACTGGTTTTTTACCTTGGGACAGGTCAGAAACATTAGCCTAAGGTAAAAAAACTGCACCTCTTTTCGAGGTCTTACTCTGCCTCAGCCATCTCTCTCAGTAATTGGAATTTCAGCAAGTACCTGCCCCTAAGATGAATGTTATGCAGCATTCCCAGGCACGCCCCGCCTCGAATGCCAGCCTGATCTTCCTCCAGGCCCCAACCCAGCGTCAACAGCCTTCTCCCTCCTGGAGCAATGCACGAGCTACTGATTCATGCCGTTTTCCCATCAGCAAGCAGGGAGATGTCTGCACCATCTCTGGGACCTGGGCACAAGTAGTTACGCTGGCAAAATTCTTGCTTGGAAAGAAGGTCTTTTTCTTCCTCTGCTGGCCCCATTTTCTGAGATTTATATGACCAGTTCCTAAACTCTTCTTAATTGTAGAGATAATGTATTTAAAACATATGTGCTTCCCGTAATGCATGCACTTTGAATGCTGTCTGCCTCTTGCCCTGTCTGCGTTCACAGAAGGTACACGTGCATATGGAAACAATCAGGCTACCCAAAAGACAACACACTTGATACTGCTAATTACACAGAGTAAACACCGCTGGGACTATAACTGGTCTCAAGATCTGAGTCAGTGTTTTGCTGCTGAGCTAAAGAAGAAAGTCTATTATGTGCATTCGTATTACAGCCAGCTAAGTCCCTGCTGCACATATTGCTGATTTCTGTACATGCTACATGGCAGAGAGCCAAGGAATTGTAGCACAAACAGGATTTTATAACCAGCATTATTTAAGGATGGGCAAACCATGAAGCTCTGAAAGTTAATGATTCTAGCGCACTTTCAATTAATTTTTATTGTCAAGCTATATTTCAGGGTACTAAAGACCTTTTGTGATGACAAGAAGGAGTGTGTGGGAACAGGCGGGAATACAGTATGCATTGTTGTTCTCTCGGATTTATAGATCAGCAAATAACCTATCTGGCTGACAAGTTATTTTTTTTCCTTTCATGTTAGATGCAATTCATCTCTGTGTTGATCTTCCCCTCAGAAAATGCATCTTAACAATATAAATACAGTATTATATCATACGTAATGTGCAATATATCATATTGCACAAGTGGTACAATTGAGCCCCCGCATAGAAGTAAGTATCACCTCTTTCATTAAGAATATCTGTACTACTTGTGTTGTTAAGACAATTATTCTTACAATAACCTGATACAGAAATCACTGAATGGATTTAAAAGTACTAACTACATTTTGATGACTTATAGTAGGATTTTCTGACAGGACACTGTATTTTAAAGCACAAATGCACACTGAAGTCTGCATGCCCTAAGTTTCAAAGTCTGGGTTTAGGCAGGCTGTGCATGAGCAATCACAGTGACAAAGCCTGGCCTTGCATGATGAACATCGAGTTTACCACTTCAGCTCCCTCCCTGCCCCTCTGAAGCCATAGGCCAGAGCTGTGTGTCAGCCTAACCAGCAGCACTGACTAGCAGCTGAGTTCTGCCTGCTTTTCTGCTTGCAGAGGACTCAGCTTTGGGCTTTTACCCAGACAGCGACTGATTTGGAGGGTCATAGTAGTTTGAAACTCTTTCAGGTTTGACTGAGAGTGCACAGCAGAACTGAAACAGATCACAGGAAAACTGAGGGACAGACCAATTGCATAAACTTAATTTCCTTAGGATACATAAGGAAAAAAAAGCCAAGAACACCACAAAACCAATTCTAACCAAAACACACACTTTGGAAAGTACTGCTAGAGCTGAGCCACAGTCAGGCATCCTGCTCTAGTTTTCAGCTGAGCGAGGAGGCTGCTCTGGTTGGCTCCTTCTCTGCTGCCCCAGGTTACTGCTTCATCGGCTGTGCTGATACAGCTGTTTGTCTAGCTGCCCTTTAAACCAGTTCTGTGAAATGATCCACTCAAAAGAAAATACGTGTTTTTCGGGGAGAATGCAGGGTGGGGTTTTTTTAGCCCAAAGATCCTTAAAAAAAAAAGATCTTTAGAGCTTAGCTACACAAACACTTGGCTTGGTCTCATGGGACAGCAGGTGTAAGTCTGTGTGTGCGTGTGCGTGTGTGTGTGTGTGTGTGTGTGTGTGTGTGTGTAAGGGATGCGGGGGAGCTACACCAAAGGGCTCTGCTTCAGCCCAAACAGTTGTACATCTGTAACCTGAAGTGGCAAAACCAGTGTTACATCTGTCGTGGTGTTCCTACTCTTCTCAAGTCCATAAAGTGACCTTAGGCCTGCTGCTGTGGTGCACGCACCTACTGGCTGGTCGCTCTGTGGCTGGCTGCCATCCTCACAGCAGGCTACCCACTGCAGCACTACCTTTGAAACCACCAGTTTTGGCAGACCTAGCCTACACTAATTTTTGCCAGTTAAACTACATCATACCAATTTGAGAATTTAAATAACGGCAATGCTATGCCCACACCATTTTAAACGTTAGCCAAGACTTAATGCATTGGCACCAGGCTCATTTCCATGGAAAGCTGGCAAGTTACAAGCCAAAGTATGAACTTGTGGATACCATCACCCTTCATTTAGGCCACAGGTGTTCATGTAGGCTGTGGCAGAAATTTCTGTCTCCTGCCCTTCCCTGGAATCGGAGGTTCCTGCTGTTTCAGATCCAGGGAGTAAGTGGTGGGTTGACCCCTTCCTTTCTTGCATTGGATGGTAGCTTATAACACTGAAGCCACCTCTAACCTACCTCATTCAGACTGAAAACATGTGAGAAGCATTCAAACACAGTTGAGCAAAGGAGACCTGAAGGGATTTTAATCATAGGCTGGGACAACACACTTTCCCACCAGCATCTCAGCTTGGGAGGATGTGCATCTGTAGCCCAGTCTCCTTTGTAGACATTGTTAGCTTATCTCTAGAGGGTTTGTTGCAGAGAGAGATGCTGCTTATTTCTAGCATGAAACCACACAGCTCTTCCTTTGGGCTGGCATCATACTCCAGCTAGTGGGGGCAACTATTCAGATTGTCCATGGTCTCTGCTTAAAATCGGTAGACGTGATCTTGAATACGCTACGTGGGAGAAGGCTCACCCCTCTTTGAAATGCAGGAAGGTATTTCATCGCTGATTGCAAACCAAAACATCTTTATGGGGAGGCTCTCTGCTGAAATCGAAGTGAAACTTTATCCTTGGCTTTCTTATTGCTACCCTGGAGTCACCACATCCTTCTCTTGTCACCATCGCCTTTCAGTTTAGAAAGTGGTAACAAGCTACAGTATTCAGCACTAAGTGAGAAGGGAGTCTCTCTGTGTTTGAGGGGGGAAGGATGAATTTATGGTGGGGTTAAAATTTGCTCTTTGAAACCAGTGAACACTGAAGGGTCCACCTGAGGAGGATGTTTCTGGCATGCTGCAATTTTGCTTCCCTACATTTCTTGTGGAGACAAGCCCCAAGGAATCTGAAGACTTGGCTTATTTTCCTGATCCTGCAACAGATTCCTTGTCTTGCCCAGTGAAGGGCAAGTCCTTTAAGATCACATTTTCAAGCATGGGCTTTAATTTTAGCCCTGTAGCTTGAGATATCCAGAATCTGTCTTGCACATGTATTAATCACTCACAGCTCTAGCCAAAATTAACAGAAGATGCCTGTACACAAAATTGCAATGAAAATTAGATGCTACTTAAAAAAACAGGGCCAAATCTGTCTTACTCAGCTTGCTCCTATGTTCACTGGAGGTAGTAACACCTGTCCAGCTGGGGAGACATCAGGCTAGATTAATTAGTATTTGTAAAGCATGTGAAGTAATTTTTTTTTTTAAACAGTATTTGCAAATGTAACGGAGAAGAGCTCTATGAGCATTGTTTCTCTTGTTTGGATGTTTTTATTGGATTCAAATAAGGATAAACATTACCTCCTTCATCAGCAATTGTGCTGCCCATAAAGAATTTGGTTTTGCTTTGAAGGATTAGGGCATGAGATTTTGGTTCCTCTCACTTGTTTATGGCATTAATTTGCTACACATAAATCACTGCAGGTCAGAACACCGCTGTTCCCTTAGCAGAAGGTAAGAGAGCATAGAATCACTCTTTAATGTTGTGCAATTGGACAGGATTTAGCTTGTCCTGATTTTGTGTTTGGAGAAGTCAGGATGCCCTTTGTGCTTGATGTTTTACCTCTTTTTCTCTTGAAGGTCCAGTGGAGAAATCTGACTAGGAGCATTTGCATCACTCACTCACTGCCTGATGTTTGTCTGTGTTTTGCCCAAATTAAAGTGCAGCTTCCTCTCTTTTGCTTTCCGTGGGATTTCCCAGTGTTTCACCAGGCTGCAGTTTGCTGCACTCTTCAAGCTGGCACTGATGTTGAAAGAACCACTTGTATTGTATTTCTTTACACCTGGTCCAGAGTGCATGTGACTGTAAGGTGGAACAGATCAGGGAAGCAATCTGGTTCAGAAAATAACCATTTCTGGCTTTTAATCAGCTAAGTTTTCTGTGTTTTGGTTTAATGGTAGAGCTGAGCAGCAGGGCAAGAGCAGGAGTTGCAGAGAGGGGGAGTGAAGGTCCAGTCCTTCAGGTGGCCTTGCATGATGGTGTTTGCAGAAACTCTGCAGTCTCACTATTTGCCACTCTGTGTCTCTTCATCTCTCTTAGTGCCACTATCTCTTGGTGGTGGGAAGGGTTGTGGCAATAAGTTAATGTTACTCAGTGGCCAGCAATCAACGTGGATAAAGACCCATATTGTGCCTTTCTGATCCCAAGGCTATCCCCCTCCCCCTTCCATTCTTTGGTTTACTCAGTAGAGCTACCCTGATTCACATAAGCTAACAATCTGTTTGAGGAGAAACAATTAAGCCCACAGAAGTTGTTGACATCTTATTTTCATTTTTTTTTTCAATGGCATAATGGGTACTCCAGTCCAGCTTGTCCTTTTGTGTTCTCCATCCCAGGCATTCCTCCCAGATGCAAAGACTCTGTGAGGTTGAGGACAGAACAGTGTCTCTCCCAAACATTTTGGACCAAAAGACTGCCAGTAACACTTAGCATTTCTCACAGACCATGATGTGGCTGCTATTAATTGAAAACACTGCTCAATCCAGGCAGGCTCCCCGGGCCAGCTTCAGGCTGCTTCCCATGCCCTCTGAGCCCATAGTGCTGGCAATTGCTGGAAAGTTGGGGAGGATGGAGTGAGGTTGCAGGAGGCTATAAGAGCAGCTTGGGTGTCTTTTCCAGGAAGTTGAGTGCACACTCCCTGCTTCTTCTTTCACTGTTGTCTTTTGGAGTTCAGCTTAAATCAGATCCAGAAAACAGCATCCTGCTGCAGAAGAGCCAATGGTCCTAGAAACAGACTCCTACTATAAAAAAGCCTATGGGAGACAGATGCCCCTGACCCTGACAGAGATTGATCGAGTGGCTAGTCGTATCGCCTTTCACTTCACTTTGGCAAGGGGGGAAGCTTGGAATGATGGAAAGTTTTCAGGTGGTACTTTCAGAAAGCATTTAAAGGTTCGTGTGTTTTTTGTTTGTTTGTGTTTGTTTGTTTGTTTTGTTTGTTTGGTTTTTTGGTTTGTTTGTTTAAGTGCTGCAGGCAGGAAAGAGTCATTCTACACCATGCAGTGCCAGCACAGAGACAGAATAAAAGGGGGTCGGTAGGCACCAAGGAGCAGTTGTTCCTGAGAAGTCCTTCCTGTGAGCACAGCGTGCTGCAGATGTGTGCTTCGTGAGAGGTCGGATTAGATCATCGCCACGGAAAGGAAACACATTAACTGTGTCTCCTGGAGGTACGGGAGGCTCTGTGGCAAGCCTCTTGCGGCAGGGTGGATCTTCTGCCGGAGAACCCGCTTTGGAGTAGAGAGAGAGAGGGAGATAGATGCTCGTCTCTGCCACCACCGGCCTTTGCAGAACCGGCGTGCCAGCCGCCTCCCGCCCCGCGGGGGTCCTTCCGCAGCTGAAGGACGGGCCTCTCCCCGTCCTTACTGCACGGTAAGTGAAAGGCGCTGGGGTGGTTCGTCAAGACCCGGCCCGGGGCGATGGCGGGCGTCACCCCGGCGGTCCCGGCAGGTGCTGCCCCGCGATGCCCCTCAGCGCCGCCAGAGGGCGCCGCGCCGTGCGCACCGACACAGCCTCCGCCCCGGCCCGGCCCGGCCCGGCCCGGCCCGCTGCGCGTCCCCTCACCGCCGAGGCGTGGGGCAAAACCAGGGGAGCATCAATCAGCCTGGGTATCACCCCCTCACACCCCACTCCCCCTCCTTGCTCCCCTCGGCTGCACGCTGCGTGCGGTGCCCAGAGTCCCGCGGATCGGGAGCTGTTGCACGGAACATCCCTTTTAAAGGCATCTCCCGGCACAAAGGTTGCCCCCGAGAGAGCAGGATCCTGGGCTGAGACGAAACCCTCTTGCAATAAGTAAATACCCAAGGGTTTATATCCTATTTAGCTAGCAGGGGGTTTGTTCAAACAGCGTGTTCGAACAGATACTTCTTGTCTTCCTTCCTTGTTATATCTCGAGTCTGGGAAACACCAAAAAGTTAGTGAGAAGAGTAACAGCATCTGAAAGAGAGAGAGAAGAAAGGATGAGGCAGTCTGGCTCGGCAGCCAGACTCAGGAGATGGTAACACAGAGGAACTATTCATTCTTGAGAGCCAGTTGCTCTTCACCCTGCTAGACTATAAATTGGACACCTTATTAAGAGCTGATCCTCCAACAGCCCCACCCAGGGCTGTGCTCATGTGCTTAACCAGTGGAACATAATCCCATTTCACTAGTGATGCCTGTTACTGGATAAGCACATGTGCAAGTGTGGCAGAGGATACAAGGAAGAAAGAAGCAGCGCTCTGACTGTTTTCTGAATTGTCAGTTTAAGACAAGAAGATAAGAGTTTTGAGAGAGGATGGGGAGGAAGTTGGTTTGCACTAAAATTTGGGCACTTTTATGATGATGCTAGCTGCCTTACCAAATATTTAAACCAGCATAATTTTTGTTTCTAATTCTTGCTTGTCTCCTCAGTTGTAACTCAAAAATACTAGCTCTCTGACACAGTGTGCCGACCCAAGTGTTGCTGCTGAAGTCAAGAGCTGGAAGAGCCTGACAAGATATAACCTCATCAAGGCATAGTCTTTGAGTGGGCCTCTTCAGTGATTCTAAGTTTCTCTTCTGATGATCTGCTTGATCATTTACTTGTTTTCAGATTATCACAAAGGTCTGCACAGATTTAGGCAGATGTTAAGTTGAATGATTGTGATGGTGAAAATTTAATGGAAACTTTAGTTTAACAAATTCTGCAAAGTTTTATCAACCTTGGCAAGACTTCCGAGCTTTTCAACCTTCATACACCTTTTAACCATTTGAAAAGCTGTCTGACTGGCATTTGAAATGCTCAGAATTATTGCCAGTTTTTCTCATGACATGCATTCTTTAGGGCTTATTTTTGTGCTGAAGAAAACAGCATGGGGTATTATAAACCTGTTTTAGTGTCTCTGAACAGACATCCCTGCTCATACATGCACATTTTTCCTTCCAGGCAAAACCAGCAAATCCAGGCGGATGGATGGAATGCTAGATGCATCATGAGAATTCTGCACTGTCAGAGCATTTATACTGAATATTTTACAGATAACATGTCTGGTTGGTTCCCCCATTGAGGTACCTCTGTTGTACTTTGTTTGGCAGGCAATTTAAATATAGTTAGATGTATTTCAACCTAGCAGTGGTCAGGAAATGAAAAAGTGACATGGAAATGCAATCTTAAAGCGAGGTCCCCTCCCTATGTAGCCGTGAGTTATGGACATAGATTCAGGTGTATTTCAATGGTGTCTTCTAGACTTTTTGTCTTGTTTTGATCTCACATAATTGAAAAGCAGCTTTTGGGTTTGTTTTAAGAGGAAATAAATTTCTTTTAGATCTAATTATCATTAGTGACTCATTTGTCATTTGAAAATGTTTGTCTGATTCTCTCCAGGTTCTGAGTCCCTGGCTGTTACTGGTGTGTTGGAGAGCAATGACTCCTCAGATGTTCCTGTATACCTTTATCTATCTGCCTCCAATTACTTTATGAGCTCATGAAAATGAACACAAGGCATCTTTGACATTCCTCTCTCTCATTTCCTCTCCTATTTTTTACATAGGGCATTTTTGCCAATAACTCTTTGCTAGTAAAACAATGCCTCTGAATGCATGCTGTGTGTGTATGCCTGTCTCTGTATGTGATTCCATGTACCCTCCCTTCCTACCTCTCCAAATGTTTGAGCCTGTTGGCAAAAGAATACAGATCTGAAAGTTAAGTTCCTGTGAGGTTGAAAGAGAGAGGCAGATGGGTACATGAGAGAGCCTGTTTGTGCTGGAAGTGTCAACGGGCTACCAGCTCAGCTCGCCTTTTATCAGGTACCAGAGAGCTCCCACTGGAGTGTGCCCTTGGAAATCAGACTTCATCCTGTTTGTCAGTTGTTGACTCCTTGTTCATGCTGATGGTTTTGGAATAGAGATGGGAAGGCAAGGTTGAAAAGCTGGAGCTTCTCTTTTCTGCACTTTCAAGATGTATGTTAGTCTCCTGCAGGTGATCGGGAAGCCATAGTTGTGTACTAGGCAGAAGGAAATCTCTATCCCTGTTGCACACTCCCTTCAAAGTAGGTATTTATTTTGTTACAGAGCAACATGTCAGGTTTCAACAGTGTCATGTCTCAGAAATGTGGATGCCCTTAAATAATTTTTTGCTAAGGTCATAAAGGCTTTGAAAATAAGGGCAAAGCCTTGAATTTAAGCTGTGACTGAGTAGTCAGCAGAGCAAAGAACAGAGCTTAGGCTTGTTTGGTGGTCTTGTGCTTCTGCGTAAATGGCCTGATGCATTCCTATATAGGTTGTCATTCCTAAACCCACTAAGTTGTAGAAATCAAGCATTAGGGCCAAGTCCAATCTTTCAGGTTATCTGACTGGAAATAGTGCTGAAGGATTAAGGCTTTTGCAGCAACAGTTATTGGGGCTTTCAGGATGATAGAGTTCAGATGAACATTAAATCTTCAATTAGTCTTTAATGCCAGCAATGGACATTATCAAAGTGTAAAATACCTCCCTATACCTTCGTCAGCTCAGGCTCTTACGACAATTTAGCTTCTGCCAACTTCATTCATTTGCTGATTTTAACCAAGCCCTTGAAGAGCTGGATAACAGTGTCGTTTGCATGGGAGGTGAAGATGATGGAGAGATGGGTGTCATATGTGTAGTGCTGACAAGTCAGTCCATGGTGCCACTGAATCTTCTCTAGAGGCTTTATATAGACAGTGAACAGGCTGGGTGAGAGGAAAGAATCTGGTGTTATTCAGCAGGTGGAAAAGGTTTTGAAGGTTAAGGAAAGAGCAAGTGTTTATCATAAATCTCTTGAGTGTACAAGAGATTTATTGAAGGGATGTCTGAAGAGGTACCAGCTCAGTTCCATAAGGCTGTGGACAGACATTTATTTTCAAACAGCTGAGCTGGTTGGAAATTTTACAGCCAGTCCAGATGCTTGCTACCAATACTCTGCTGATGGTGCTTGTACCCCTAGCTCTACTATCAGAAAAGGTGGTCCAAGGTCTTCCTAATCTGTCAGGGGAAGCCTCTCAGATAGTGTTAAGTGCTGAAAAAGGTGATGTTTTTTAACCACAGACATTCCTTACCTCTAAGAGAGAGCTGTTTACTAGCACTGGCTTGCCCTGAGTTTTAGAAAGGTGAGAGAGGAGAGAAGGCAACTAAATCCTTTCCCACAGAATATGCCCACAGCCCCAGACAGTTCCTGCATTGCCTCCTACAGGTCTGGGAATGGATGCATCTGCTGAAGCAGACTATATTACACCTGTTTCATGTGCCAAGCATGTGAGTAAAATATGTGTGAAGAACTTGTTTGTTACGTGAGCAACTAAAATGGAATATTTGGAACCGTGTCAGCCTCCCGTGTAAACAAGAGCTCTAGGATGGGTACACAGTGTGGTAGAAGCTCAGGTAACTTAGGGATCACTATTGTCCAAATTTCTTAACAGTCTTTACAAGAAATTGGTGTTAATTATTATGTTACTGCCACTGTGGTTAAAGCTGAACTGGCAAGTTATAATAAAATCTTTAAGAATATCCAGCTGGGGCAAAGAAGAAGACTCCTCTGCTCAAGGGATCATTTGGAAATGGGAGGAAGGAGGAAGAAAATGTGCTAGTGGTTTTCAAGAGAACCTATAGCTCCTACAGGTTTTCGACATCCCAAAATACAGAACTGTCAAAAAATCCTTGATATATGCACAGGTAAAACAAAACATGCTATAATACTGTGTGTGGCCTCATGGTAAATGTGTATGTGTGTGCTGGCTGTGCTTTAACATGAAGGGCTCTTAGTACCCACCACTATGATTTTCAGATAGTGTAACATGTTGTTCTTTATCAAATGGTAACCATCTGAGGACTGGTGAGATGCAGAATCTTCCCACCAACCAAGCAACAACCTGCAGCCTTTCTGAAATGTGGAATTGGGGACAGTTTTTAAATTCTCCCTTCATCAAGAAACAAACTCTTCCTTTCATGTAACACTGCTCACTTATTGTATGAGACAAACCTGTAAAAATGGACCACCCCTAATGTCTGAGCCTGGCTCTAAACGAGATCCCTAACTTATTGGTCATCCTGTTTCTGAACTGGGCCAAAATGGAGCATCCTACCTTAACAAGAGTCTGAAACTCTAGTGGAATTTGGACCCTGATCCAAACTCAAGGCACAGGCTCTTCTCTAAATAAAAATAACTAGATCACAAGCTATTTTGGGGTGGTGACTTTTAGACAAGAAACGTAGGGCTTACATAGGTTTTTACTCCTGTCAAATACATCTGGATGATGTCCTCCTTCCCGCCGATATTCTGAAAGGGCTTTCATCAGCTCAGAGCCAAATAACCCTAACTGGAAGTTGGAAACTGTAGAACAACTGACATTATTCATGGTATACAGTGGTGTTTTTTGGTTGTTCTTTTTTTTTTTTTTTTCCGCACAGAATATTCTGCTTGCTGCTGATGCTGATATAATTTCTGTCATGGCCTGTGATTAATAGCATATACAATGCTGGCTTAAGATAAGAGCCAACAGTATGTTGAAAAGCCTTCTCTAAATATGAATCCCCATGGTTCTGACTTTTTTGACAGTGAAGTAGTTAACAAAATTGCCACACTTAGCACCATTTACATAGCTGCCAAAGCTGCTGATCACCATCGCCTCTTCCCCTCCCATAGCACCTGCTAGCAAATCTTCTGTTTTTTTTCCTGTTTACTCGGCTATTCCTAGTATAATGATATGAATAGTTTCCATTCATGAAGAATGTGGTGTGGTAGAGGTGGTTATAAGGGATAGGAAGCAGTATGCTGGAACCTTATTGTAAATGGCACTGAGTAGCAATTACTAAAATGTTTTACACCAGTGGGAACTGGCTGTGTGTGGTACCCCACTGGGAGCATTCCCACTATGCTCAGCAGATGGATGATAGGAGGGTTTTGTTGCCATGTTTTAAGGTAAGATCACTTTTCACCTTGGGAGCTGCAAGCAATCTATGCACCCCAGTTAATGGAAAGCTCTGTACAGTGTAAATCATTATCCTGTTGTATCAAGGAGCAAACTAGTTTGCTTAAGATGTTACAGGAAGTTTTCAGCTTTGTCAAGAGTATAAACTAGATCTTCTGACTTGTAGATCTGGGCTATAATTGAAGGAGTTTTCTTCCTCTTAACATAGCTGGCCTTCCTTCTCTTTGATATTATCCCATCTTCCCCTAATCACTGGGTGACATCTGATCTCTGTGACTTTTGTACAGGATCCAAGGTTTATTGTACTTGGTCCAAGATCTCACCTTTCATTTCTGGCTCTTCTAATTTTGTTTTGGTTTCTGGCAAATCTGAGAGGCTTATCCAAAGTCCAGCTGCTGAGCCTTGAAAGCAGAGTGCATCTTGGCAGTGTAGCTCGCCACAGCATGGATATGCCCCTGGACCAGCCACAGGAATGGTCACCCACTAAACTCTAGCATGGAGGATGGCTATTGCCACCCACACACTTCCTGCAGTTTCTGCTTAAACACAGTGATCTTTGCTCGCTGCCTGCGGTTGGTATGTAAAGCTGCTTTCTTTAGGTTTAAAGCTGCTGCCCCCTCCAAATTGGCTTTTATTTTAGAGTTGAGTTCAGTCATTTCAACAGAGAACTTACTAGCCAGTATCTAAGATTTTATTTAGGGTCATGTTAACATATAAGCTTTGTTTTTGTCAACATATTTTTTTTCTTTTGTCTCTAATCTCACTAATTTTTTTAAGGCTATTGACTCCTTTTTTTCCCCCTCTCCTTTAATGATTTGCAATTGTCCTATTGGTGTATGGATATCATGGACTAAATCCTGCCCTAATTTACACCTGTAAGACCAATGGAACTGCATACATGCACATGAGGACACAGTTAATAGGATGCTGAGGTTGTTTGACTGTCATGTGGTCTAGAGGACGAATGCTGGAAATGTCCCTTAGGATTATATAATTCGTAAACCTGTAAATCCTGACGTACAGATAACTTCTCCCTTACTTGTCAACTTTTATTGGTGCTAAAATATATGTATTTTTTTCAAAAATGTGGATGTTGTACTGGTAGAACCCCTTACTGGAGTTACAACACTTTTATAGCAGCTTTTTATGTCAGTTTACAGCACTTCTCTCATCCTACTTAGTACTAAAGGCTCATCTACACCAGGGGATTTCACAGATTGAGAATTGTATTCAAATAATGTTTAGTATTTATACAGAGGGTGAAAATTGATACTTAGGTTTTGTTTTGTAGAGCATATTTACTTCTCAGAATTTGATTTGGCAAGTTTAAAAATATTCTGGGTTTTGTACTGTCAAGGTTTTTTTTGTTTGTTTGGAATGACTGAAAGCTTTGATTTTGAGTTTTTGCAGCTTATCTAATGCAATACAAAGAGACTCAGAATTAAAATGAAAGTAGTTTTGAAATGATAATAATAAAAACCAGCTATGTTGCCTTTCAGGCATTCTGTAAAATGTTTCAGTGTATACCGTCAGGAACTCTTTTTTTCCTGATTTTATTCTTAAGGAAAATCCTGCTGAAATCAGCTGCATTTTGTCTTTTGATTCCAGCAGAACAGGATTCCAGCAGAGAGTTTTTTCCTGGTGGATTGAGAAGAGCAGAACCAGCAGAACTGCCCATGCAGAGGGTGTTATTTCAGAAGAAGAGCACTCCCTCACTCAGAGAGTGATCCAGTATGCCTTCCGTCCGGGGGCAGGAGTGGGAAGGAGGGAGGAGAGGGGGAATAGGGATGCTTCCTTCCCAGTACTCGGGGCTGCTGGCCAAGAATGCAAGTCTAAATTCAAGCCTAAGCGAGTGCTGTGCCAGATCCAGAGAGTTTGGAGTCCTTTTGTCCAGAAGCTTGCAATACGTGAGGGAGTTGCCAAATGGGATGTGTGGCATCCATGTTATATATCTGATGCGTGAAAACTGGTTCCTACTGAGCTTACTATGTTGCCTGAGGCAAAAGTACTTCTGATTCCCTACATGATGCAGCGATCACCAGACCACGGCTGTTCTCCTTAAACCCGGCTACAGTGGCAGCTCAGGACAACCTCCCGCCTCGGGTCAGGCTGAGGCAGATGGCATGCACAGGGAGAGGAAAGGAGGTGCTGCATTTGACCCTGCTCTCCCTCTCTGGGAAGGGGGGACCTGATGCCGTTTGCATTTCTCTCTAGGCTGAACCATTAAGTCTGATGACAGAAATGAACCTTTCCCCCTGGACGTGGGCCAAAAGGCCTTTTTTTTTTTTTTGTTCCCCTTTCCCTTCCCCTCCTGTCTCTTTCATAACCGTCATTTTCACATATCTCTGGAACATATCACGTACTACTGTCATGTGCTCTAGGTGCGCTCCCTTTTTTTTTCTTCAGCTATGTCCTGCCTCCCATCTGCCAAATAAGAGCCTCTCCTTGTCTGGCTGATGCCTTTTTTGCCACAGATGACAGGGTGGACTGAAGCCATTGCTTCTGCCCCAGGGGAGAGCCTCCCCATTGAGGAGAGAGGGAAATCTGTTCTGGTAACGCCACCTACAAGCCTCCCTGTCAACACAGCCATAGCAATTCCTGTGGAATGAGAGTGCCCATGTTCCTGTGCCTCACCAGAAAGTTCAGCCAGTTGTGCTTGTGCAAACCCTTGGAGGGTTCTGAGGTTGAGCAGGTGTCAGTGAGGACATAGCCCAGGTTGCAGAACTCCTACGACAGGCTGTGCTGGACAGAGAGGAAACTTGCCTTAGTAAGAATTGTTTTTGTGTTTTATAAGGAGACTGATGGAGGACACCAGGCAGAGGGGAATCCTGTGAGGATGCTTCCCAAGCCAGTAGTATCCAATTTGGCTTTTCCATTTTTATGGTAACAGGATTCACATCAAATGCCAAGGTTTCTAAGGGTTGCCCGTGGAGCAACTCTGATACAGGACATGCTGTTGCAGAGCCCTGTGCAACAGCATTACTTCAGCCAGTGCTTGGGCGGAGGTGGAGCAGACGTAAAGTGGTTTGATGCAGCGCGGTTCCCTTCAGCTTGAATTCTCAGTAATTTAGTTCTTAAAGGACCCACCAGGATGTGTGGCAAGAGGTTTATATAGCCCAAGTCCATACCTGGATCCAGGCCATTGCTAGAGAGACTAAAGGAGATGTTCCTCAACCTCCTAACATCAGTCATGATCCCAACGCATATTTCAAGAAGCTTTTTGGGGTTTCTTGTAAAAGCCCTGCTGCTGCACTGAGAGCAAGAGCTCTGGACCAGAAAAGTAGAGCTTAAGCTTTTTCCTGGGGCTATCCAGCCTGGGCAGCTGTGCTGTCTCCTGGGCTGCAGCTCAGCTGCTTTGGCTCCACAGGCAGCAGCCCTGCTTGTCCCCACAGTGTGTGCCAGGAGGAAGGTTTCAGCTGTGAAACAGAGCATGGTCTGTCCTGTCCTTCCTGGGTCAGGGTCCAGAGAGCATGCCCTTTCTCTGGCATCTCATCAGCATGGGAGATACCCTTTCCCCTGCACCTCACTGGCTCCTTCATCTTCTTCTCTGTTCACATCAGGGCTGCTTTTTCCCTGAGCACAGCAAACAATCCCCAGCCAGTCTGTCCCGTGCTGGCCTGGAGCGAGGCTTTCTGTGTGAGCCTCCCAGGCAGTGTGACTTGTTCTTAGCACGCTACACAGGCAGGCCTCTATTCAGATGAATGTCCCTGTTAAATATGTATGAATCCAATTGACTTCAACTTCCTAGTTGTCCAGGTTTTATTCTTTTTAATTCATTTGTGGATGTCTCCTGCTAAACAGGGAGTTGTAACCACCTCTCAGTGAGTTTTGACTCATTTGAGAGACTGCCCTTAATCTCCTGTCTTTAAAGCTTCCTCCCCTCCTCCTCCACTCCATCTTTCCTCTGGCTCATTTTCTCCCCTCCCCTCTCTCTGCAGCTGCTGGACAGCTTTGTGACCACCAGTTAGGATGGCTGTTTGCCACTCTCCCATGATTGCTGCCATGTGCTGTTTCACTTATGCCTGTTATCCAGTCAAAGAGGAATTCTCCTCCGCAGAGAGAGAAGCAGGCGCAGTTGTCTCTGGGCTGAAGTGGGAGCTCGTGCTTAGCTCTTACTCCATGAAAAGCCTAGCAATATTTTTTATGGCGACCATGAAGACTTGGCAAGCAGCAGCAGCTTTCTCAACCCAGCTGTTCACTGCCTCTATGCCACAGGTTACCAGCCATCGGGCAAGCAGAGCATGTGCTCACACCTCGGCTGTGGCCATGTGGAGCCCGGCAGCTTCACAGGAGTGGCTGCTGCCCCAAAAGCTGCAGACAGTCAGTGGAGCAGAGAGAAATGCTTTGGGGTGGGCAGAATTTTGTCCTGCTGGCTGGCTCCTATTGGGATGAGTGGCAAGGGGCAGCCTTGCAGCTGCAGAGGCTTGTTGACGCTGCAAGCACTGGCGGTGAAGCTGGAACAGGAATCTGGTGCTTTATAAATAGACTTACTGTTGTGAGTGGGGCAAAAGTCCTAGGGACAGCAGTGCCTGTGTGTGGGCAGGTGAGCTTGTATAACCTGCCTGTGCTGGGACTTTGGGATTTTTAGTGGCACCAAAGGAACTTCAGTGCTTGAATCCAGCCTTTTAAGCTTCGGAGATGTTGTTTTTTACATTCCTCCACAGCCATCATGGAACCCTCCCAGTCAGGCCACACTTGCAGTGATGTAAAATAAAGGCAAGTTTTGGTAGAGAGACCTCTAAGTGCATAATGGCCCACAAGCTAGAATGCCACCTGCTGAAGTGGTGGCTGGTCAGAAACAACACATAAATTCAGATGAAATAAAGAGCTTGTAGATTTTGCATCCTGCCCCTGCTGCAAGTGTCCTGCCAATGTCTTTTGGAGAAGGTGGTGAGCCAGCCAATGCCTCGGACATTGTGGACCCAGGAAGGAGGTCATCTCCTGTGCCCTCTTATGTTTCCTGAAGGTTTTGTTCTGGGTGGCAGTCCCCCACAGGGCCGTGCACAGGCCACCTGGATGGCAGATGACATCAGATGTCCTCATCATGCCTAATCCATGGAGGAGGGCATGAACTGAAAAAGGAAGTGTTTTCCTCTCCTGTGTTTTCCTGGGAGCACTGGTGGCACTAGCTGTGCTGGCAAACCCACTGCAGCCTGTGAGCTGCTCCAGCCTTTGACCGGGACGTCAGGTTGCTATTGACTCCCAGCCAGAGCCACCTGTGAAATGGCAGCATGAGTCAGGTTAAAATGACACCCAGGAGCACAGGTAGCATGGAGACCTCTTCATCACCCGCATGGTTATGGAGCAGCCTCCTTGGCTGCTGTGGGTGGGGTCAGCTCCTCTGCTGTCAGGAGAAGGATCCTGCTGTTGGGATTGGTCTGGTGGGTGATGTTCCTGCAGGGACAAAGTCCTGTTGAGACCCCACCTTGTCTGTCTATGATCTAGGAGAGGACTGTGCTGCTGAGGCAGGACTCAGTGAGAAAGTGGCTACTTCTCCTTCCCCTTTATTTTTTACATATTTATTTTTTACTTTGCTCTATTTATTTTTACTTTGTTCTTTTTTTTTTTTTTTTTTTTATTTTGCTTGGCTCAGCTCCATCTTTTTTACTTCCCTCCCTTGAGCACTCTGTAGATGACGGTCTCTCCCACTCCGCTTTCTGTAGCTCCTTCTCTGTTTTGTGGGAAGGTTGTTCCTCTGGTGCTGGAGTTCATTCCTGTATGTAGGACACTGTTCAGGGGAGGAGCTGTGGGAGGGCCATCCTGCTGCCCCATCTGGGTGATGGTGTCTGCTTCAGGCTGGTCTTCACCATGGGTGACTCAGGCGTCCCATGCTCCTGCAGCCACCAGCTCCTACTCACTCACTGAGCTTTTCCTGCTAATTCTGAACTGGGATCACAGGCTGACCCTCATGCACCCCATCCCTCTTTAAAGATATGGTGGAATTCCGTTATCTCCTGGTGCCAGGCAAGCCTGGAATGCTCAGAGGTGCAGATAATATTGCTGCTGTGCATGCCATGGGTCAGGCAAGCAAGTGCGGAACCTTTCCTCTCCTTTAGCTCTAAGCAGATGACAGCCTGATCGTCTCCCTGCCCGTGCTTTTATTCCTGGTAGGCACAGGGGGATCCAGCTGCTATTTCCTCCCAATTAGCAAACTGCAGTGCAGCCCTTCCAGGGTGACAGGGTGGCTGTGCAAAGTCCTTGAGGAAGGGGCAGTATCAGGAGTCAGTGAGCAGTGGTGGCCAGCCACAGCTCTGCCAGGAGCTACAGGGCTCTGTGGAGCAGTGATGGCCTAGGAGGATGGATGGGTTCTGGCTGTGGTGAAAAAGCTGGAGAAGAAGCCAGGCAATGCACAAAAAAGCAGTTTATGGCCTGGCAAGTGGGGTAAGGAGAAACTTGATCCCTCCCTAAACTGCAAGTGGGTATTCAGGGTTCTTGTTCCTTCACGTCTGCTCGTCCAGGATGGCAATGTGTCTGGCCCCATGAATGCCTGTGAATGTCCAGGTATTTATGTGCTGAGGCATAAATTCAAAATTGCTTTTGGTAAAATCACAAATCAGGGAAAAGAGCAAAATCTTAGTCACCATTAGCACAGAAGACCTGTGTTGGTCCCTTTCAATACCATGGTGCATTTTCCTGTGATATTTTACAGTAAGAACATAAAGCCTGGCATCTTTCAATTTTATAACAGAAACATGTTTACAGGAACAAAAATATGTGGGAATTCAATATTATCCATGTCACTGGATTAAAAACCTGTCTCTCAATTTATTTACTGCTCCACCTATGGCTTTTAGTGCACCTGTCTCCACAGGCATCAGAGTGTTCATGTTTTGTCTGTCTTTTCCATGGCCAGATGAAGTCATCTTGGAGCATCAGTGCAGTGCTGAAAGACACACGTAGTGAATTTGCATCTCAGGGATAAAGGGAGAAGCCAAAGAAAGATTTCCCCTGTGAGCTGGCTTTTATCGTCAGTGCGAACATCTTAGTCAGCACAGGCTCAGATTGCCAAAATTGTGCAGCCGGGTGGTGTGAGTGCTACAGCCCCTGCAGCTTCCTGGTTCCCTGAATCAGCCAACAATGAAGGCTCAAGGACCTAGTGCTCCTCTGGCAGGAACTGCTGAGCCCAGGTAAAGTGAATATCAGTTTCTGAAACTTGGCATGTGACTTTGTTCCTCTGGAATTTGGGAAAACCTCTGCCTATTTGATTTTAAACAATCACCTCAAGACTAGGTCCTGTAGCATGCTGAGCATCAGTGGATATTGGCTAGAGAACAGAATTAGCTAGAATTAGCTGGGAGAAACATAATGTTTTGTAGAATCATTTCCATGATACAGACATGA
Organism: Empidonax traillii; assembly: GCF_003031625.1. Lineage (NCBI taxonomy): Eukaryota > Metazoa > Chordata > Aves > Passeriformes > Tyrannidae > Empidonax > Empidonax traillii. Next base: position 504,210 of record NW_020955730.1, on the reverse strand, counting down.
TACTTGAGTGGGATGTTGAATGTTTAAATATTCAAGTTTCCAGGAAGCAAGAATGTGCAGATACTCTGTCTGACTCACTAGAAGAAAAATTACTTCTAGTGACTCAAAGGCTTGGATGCTGTTGTTTCCCAGTTAATCACTGGGCTCCACCTTGGGTCCAAAATCCTCCTTTGAGGAGCAGAGAAAGTTTGTGGCCTTGAGGATCATTCCTGCTCTGGTGTAGCTCTCTGGGTGGAAAGATTAACCTCTTGCTGCCCGTCAGTACCATCTACAGGCCTAATTAATTTCTGGGCTGCTACCGCAAGTGACTTGGCGAACTCCGAAAGCCTGATGGTGGTAGTTTTGCCTAAAAGATGGACTTTGGAGGTGACACTTTGTTGGGGTGACAATGTGATTTGAGGAATCCCCACAAAGGTATAGTGCAGGTTTGGCAGCAATCTCAGGATCTAGGGGGCACAGACTCATGGACAGTCTTTCCTGGGAGGAGACAATCCAGTGGTGCACTAGAGCTGGGAAACCCGGGGGAACCCCAGAACCCCACCCTTCTTTTGCAAGAGGACAGTAAGAGATGCCACCCTTTGTCTTGGCATGGCTGATTGGCCAGGAAGCTGTTCCCATTGAGCAAAAGGTGAAATTTGTATCTTTCATAACTTTGTGTTTGATTTTTGTGTCCTGTGTTTATTTTGTACTAAATGGTACGGAATATGAATATTATGCATTGAGATAGCTCGTCTCCTCTGCCTTAAGCCCAAAGGGTATATTGCTGCCACCACAGGAAAACAGTACGACTGTGGATGGAAATAAAGAATGTTTCTTTTCAAAGTTTGTGCTAATTTTGCACTTAATTGGTATGTAAGAAACCTAGCAAATCATAAATAAAAACTGAGTTTTCCCTTTTCCTAAAACTAGCTCTTAAAATGTAACTTGCCTTAGATTTGAGTCAAAAAGGCAAGCTTTTGAAAGAGACGAAGCATGCCCTCATGTGGCAATATTTTTTCCTTATAATACCTGTTTGTTTTGTTTCTAATCCCCAAATAACCTATTACAGCGAGTTATATCATGACATCAGAACTGGCATACAGAGTGGGTGTTGTGATACAAAGCTGGCATACACACAGAATGTTCGGAAATAATTATATGGGCTCTAACTCTCTTGTTAATTGAGTCCCTGCATGAGTGCTTTTATTCTATAATAAGACTAGCTCCACACAGGAATTCTCAAATAAACAAAGGTGTGAATTAAAACTTGTCTTGTCCTCTGCTCTGTGGGAAAGTTGCTTTCCACAACTGAGAGCAAAGTTTAAAATTGTTACAAAGTGGACAACTTGGTTTGAAACCAGAATAATCGATTTTGAAGTCAATTTTAAGCTAAACCAAAATAAACTAAAAATTAAATACACATTCACAGAGCTGGCCTGAATATCTCACTTTAAAAATCATGTTATTTGTTGAGCTGGTAGAACTTTCTCATGCCTACATAAGGCTTGCAACTGTGTACATAAACCTTTGGAAATCTGTTTTTGCTGTGAATTTTACATTTTTCACACATAAAGGTTTGGTTTTAAAACCCCAGTTGACACTCCTCAGCTCAACAAACCAGGAAGTTCTTGCCTGACACAGCATTTTCTACTTTTACTATAGATCAGTTTCCTTTTTTTTCTTCCCTGAACTGAGAATAAATGTGAGTTATAGAAATTGCTGAGTCCTAGTAGCTTATTGGGACTTTCTATAGCATTCTTTTTCTGTGATTAGAGATGGATTGGTGTCTTTCATCCAGAGTACCATAGGGAGACTAAAGTTAAAAATGGATAATGATCATGGGAAGCCTGATTAGGAAGTGCGTGATAGATGCCACCAGGTCTGGGACATGGCCTAGGTCAAGTGAGGGAAGCATTTGAAATCCCAGGGTTTCCAGTCTGCTGCCTGGTCACTGTTTCCATTGGTTCACTCTTTCCCAGATTTCTGGGAAGATGGAGACAAGAATACTGCACTCCACCATGGAGCAAACCCACAGCTCGACCTCCTTCCCGTGCATGAATTCTCTTCTGAGGGACCTGTCAAGGGCAAGACTTATCTGCTTGGGGCACCTCTGACTCTCCTGTGGCAGCTTGTCACTGCTGTCACCCAGCAATCACCTGCACTGCAAGGTCCCTGAGGTTCATCCTCTTCCTTGCAGAACCTTGTAAAGCTCGCAGGGTGGTCAGATCAGCTGAAGAGTAGTTGCTTGCTCCTCTTGTCTTCTTCTCCAGCCCCCACTCCCCCTTAATAAAGGCAGCTCCCTCCTGTGCTGAGGCTAGTTTCCATGGGGTCAGGAAATATAAGAAACAGAGAGAGGGGAAACTCTGGATCCACCGGGCAAACCTTGACTCTGCTGGAGGGGCCTGAATGTGTGTGAGAGCTGTGGGTAGTCTGAATTTTGGGTGCTTGAGCTTTGGATATTGGTGTGAATAGACAAGTTTCTCTGAGAAGACTTCACGCTGAATGAAAAGTGAATTCCCTAAATCTTTCCCCTAGGGTCTCATTGACTTCAGCAAAATCCTTCCTCAGAGGCAACTCGGCAATCTTCATTCATTGAATTCTCAGCGATGCTCTGCTATCGAGTTCCCTCTGAAAAGGTTTTTGTGCTGTAATCTGCTGGCTGGTTATTTAACTGGTGCTGCTTACGGACCTCCACTAATTGTTGCACGTCTTGTAATTTTTAAGGGTTTATTTCGGCTCCTTTGTGAAGCGTAAGGAAATGGATGATTAGTGAAATTCTTCCCAGTATTTTAGAAGCATTAGTAAATGTTGAATAAAGGACAATCACACTGTTGTTTTCATGGGAACTGTGAAAGAAAGACTGCTAGATGAGATGCAATCCTGATCTTAAAGTCACAATTCTTACACAGTTTTTGGCACCCTGGTGCAAAAACTTGTATGTGAGAATGTGTGCTTTTAATGAGCCAAGTAATTCAGCAACACAAGAATCCCACAAACTTCATCTCTGAGCTAGTAATGAACATGGGCCTGGACATGTCCAACTGATGTGTTTGCCTGCAGAAATTATCTTGCACTCTTTGCAATAAACAACAGCAATGTCCTTTGGATGTTGGGTTTGATGCAGTCAATGTATGTGCCACTTCTGCTTTGCTTCCTCTTCTTGCTGTGCCCTGGACTGGTCATAGCTGTGCTCTGCTTTCTATTACCTGGCCAAAGATACCCTGTGTCTGGAAAAAGGTGAGCTGGGCAGCTCTGTTGGAGAACTTGAGTCAGCCTCCAGCTGTTAGTCCATTCCTGAGCCTTGCTGCTCTTTTGCGTGGCCTCAATACCTAAGTCAGTGTGTTTCCAGCTGGCAGTGATGTGCCTGAGCAGTGCTGGTGTCCCTACAGCAACTGCATGGCAGACCAGAGCAGCGTGTTTGGAGCAGAGATGCTTGCTGACGTAGATGACTAGATGAACTGGTTGACTGGTTAAATATGGGTGGCAAAAGAACTTGCAAAGCTGCTTTGAAGAAGTGGGTGTGTCTCAGCCACTTCCCCACTGGCTTTTGTGTTTGTCCTCAAGCCCAGTTTACATATTCTGCACACCCTTTGCTTTCTACTCTCCTGCTTTTCTGGCAGGAGATGTTGGCCAGTAGGTTGTGGCAGGCTGTGAGAAATGGATGGAGACCTCCGTTGGATGAACAAAGCCTATCCATTCTTTATCCATCCTGGAAACCCCACAGAAGGAGTGGGGCAACCAGTCAGGTTCCTCTTGCTCATCTTTCCAACTGCAGGAGATGAGTGACAGTGGCACCCCAGGACACACCACCCTGAGGGCATTGCTGTGAGACTCATGGCAGCATTTCAGCTGGTGGTTTTCAGATGAAGAGCACTTAAGGCCATGGATGTGAGCACTCTGTCTAAGCCACTTTTTCCCAGGCCCTTCAGCAATTTTTAGTGCCTTCTGTTTAGATATATCCAAATCAGGTATTCCAGGGTACATGGCTCCTGCTGCTCCCACCTGCAAGGCTGGGGGTGCAGGGCAGGGAACCCCCTCCTTCCCAAGGGGCTTCACCCGTGTGTGCTCCCTGTGCTGTGGGGCTCCAAGCTGCTGGCAGAGATCTGGTTCTTGCCATACACCAGTGACCCCTGGCTGCTTCCCCGCCAAGCCAGTGGGAAGTTGAGGTGGCAGGGGGACAGCAACTGCTGGGGATGGGGGGGGGGAGCAGCTGGCTGCTGCCTCAGCCCCACAGCGTGGGGGAGATGCTGGCTGAAAGGGTGGGAGGCAGGAGGGGAGAAATGCCTCCAAGAAGGAGCTGGGCCACCACACTTGCCTTCCTCCAAGCCCATCTGCCCCTGCTTGTCAAAGGCAAAGTCTGCATGGCTGCCCAAGGCTTTGATGCACGTAGGCAGATGCCAGTGAGGTTTAATCCAGCTGGCTCGGGTGCCGGTAGGCAGGCAATTGCCGCCCCAAACTTTAATCACCTGAGCAAGTGCCAGGTGAGCCTGAAAACCTCAGGCTGAAAATGATGGCATTGATGTGAGAGGCAAAGAGGTTTTGTCTGGCATTGATCCTGGCTGGCAGCTCCCTTGTGAGGGATGGGCTGCACTGGGGATGGTCCTCTAGACTGATCAGGCCACCCCTGAGGTGGGCTCAATGTGCTGGTCTCTGGAGGAGGAACTGCATCCCTGGCTTGCAGGAAGAGGAGCACTTGTCTGGGCCACGGGAAATCCCGAGAGCCCTGAAGCACGAGGCCAGGTCTGCGCCTCTTCTGGAAGGTCCTACAACAGCAGGAATATTTATGAAGAGGTGACTTAGGCAGTACTGTGAGTTTTCACACCACACAGCCCACCCTCAACTGAAAATTTTCGTCAATACCTTTCCAAGTAATGAGTTCTTTCTTAATAGAACCGAAGTCACATGAGAGGCAGGGAGGGGTGTTTACAGGAAAGGCAGGTCTGCTATGTTGGGATCTCATGCGAGAAATTGGATTAGTACTGTCCACAAAAATTAGACCATGAATTTGGAAGGGTCTAGTTGAGGAAGTTCCTTAGCACAGACAGACTGACCTTGCTGGTTTTGACCTGACAAAGTCAATTAATGCCAAGAAGCAGATTCTGTGTCCAAAGTAGGGAGGAGAGACAATAAGGCCTCATGACACCCCTTCAGGACACCTCCACGTGAGCATAATGGACCAGAGAGATCCCCACACATTATAAAGACAAGTGCTGTTAAATACTGCAACCCCAAAACCCAAGAGCCACTCTCTTTTTGAGGAGAAGTTAGATGAGGTGGGGCAGAGGCAGGGAACAAGTGAGTTTATTTAGAGTTATCCACTTATAGTCTTCTCCTCTGGTAGCTCTCAGACCATTTTCCAGAGGATGCTGTTATTCTTAGTCAAGCTTATCCCATGGGGAAACTGAGGCACAGAGCAGTAAGATGACTGACCTGTGGTCAGGGCAAAGCCTGGAGAAGGACCTCCATCTCTTGGATTGCAGCTTGGAAGTCACTACCAGTTAAGTCATAATTGATATAAAAAATATCTGTTCTGCTCTCTTAAGTCAGAAATCACTGTTTCCTTTAGGAAGCAGGTAGAGGTGAAATTGGTAATCCCTGCTGCTGCCACTTCTTTTCCTTAGTAGTCTGCCTGTCAGTTCCCTTTCACCATTTTACGTGTGGTCACTTGATACCAGCAGCTGCTTTGGGACATCTCTATCTGTCACATCCTTCTTTTTATTTCAGTGTCCAAAAGTTTGAGTGCCCCACAAAAAAACCCAAACAAACAAACAAACAAGTCAAAAAACTCCCACATTAACAAAACGTGAGTTTCCTCCCAGGTTCAGTTCTAAACATGTCAGTTTAATGATGTCTAAACTACACAGCACTTGATGAGCAAAACATTACTATCTTCTAGCCACATTTGTTTTCCCTGTCTCCCAGAGCATTATAGACACCTGGGGAGAACTGCGTGTTCTACTTCGCTGCTGTAAAGCTATTATGGGTATGAAAAGTTCCCATTAATCTGCTCCACACATGGATGTTTCTGGATAAAGTTCAGTAGCCAGATCCCTCTTTCTTTGTGTGCATCAAACGAAGCAGAAAAACGCCTCCAATTTAAAGACACCAAATGAATAACCAAATAGATGAGATTAATTTTTGTTTAATCCACGTGGGCAGCGAAGCCAATGGCCAATGTTTGTATGTGGACTTCTCCCGGGAGTTCATTACCAGCCGAGTCTGTAATAAGTTAATGCAGAGATTCCATGGAAATAGGGGGTTAATTATATGCAGAGGATGTTGGCCAATGTACAGCTTTGAACAACAAAAATAGCCCAAGTCTTCTGTTTTGAATGTGGAATCAATTAACAAGGTCCATGACATGTACCAGGATTTGTTAAGATAGTTGTTGTACTATAAGGATACTTAAGGATACTTTTCCTTTTTTTTTTTTTTTTCCTAAAAAGCTAAGAAAATAAGGGGATAATAGAAGGCAAGGGACAGAAAGACATGAGACTGGTAATAAAACACTGGACTTTGGCCTGGGGCCAAGGCAAGCTTTTCAATGGGTCTGAAGTTTGGACGGCAACACAGTTTGAACCGGTTTTCACTAACTGTCCAAAAGGTTATACCATAATAGACGGTGAGAAGAGGTTGCTTTTAGTTTACCAACTCCCTTTTTTCTGCTGGCAGGAGTGTTGTGCTGCTAAAATGCCATAGTCATTAGATTGACGGATATCAGCATGTGGCGCGTGGTGCTGCAGATTCAACTCCAAAGCTGAAGCATAAAAAATTCTCCTCGATGCTGGTTGGCACAAACCTAGTATTTTTCCCCCTTTCCACATCTGGTCCTAATATAAAATGTGTCTTTCTGTGCCTTTTTTTTTTTTTTTTCCCTGCTTTGCTACATCTTTAGAAATGGCTTCTTTAAAAAAAATAAAATTGAGTGTCACTCCCCTTCCCCTGTATTTTTAGGTTTTAGAATTAATTGTATGTATTTGTGGTAGTTTAGTAGTGCAGCTTGGGAATTGAATTGTACCTTTGCAAAGGCATGTTGTTTCACCAAAAAAAGGCAAGAAAGACTATATTACTTTTACTCCCCTTCAGTGTTCAGAGCTGTGAAACAAATTTTTGGCTGTTACAACTTTTCAAGGATCCACTTGAACAGGTAGAATACAAATTTAAAAGAAAAAGATCTGACCCATTTTCACCCCGTTTCACTTTAGCACAAGCTCTGGGCATGCTCCAGGCATTTCTACAGTCCCTCAGCTCCCACTGTTTTTTTTTCTCACTCCCTTCCCCCAACTGGATTCCTAAAGCCGTTAATTTGTTCCTAGAAATTATCTACTTGTCTGTTGTGCTGTGTTTTGTTTTGTTTTTTTTTGTTTGTTTGTTTGTTTGTTTGTTCGTTTTGCACAAAAAAATCCTCAGACCAAAGCAAACAGTGCTTCAGAAAAATGTTGCAAGACAACCCAGTTTGGAGACAAGTGCCCCTGATAATGTCTGGGCACCGGAGAGAAGCAGTGGAGGCCAGGACCGTTCAGTCTCCATAGAAATCACAGAGGGTGAGGTTTGTTTAACTAATTAGTGGTAATCCTGAATAACTCTCTGGGCTGTAATTTGCGGGGATTTCAACAGGTTATGTGTTCAGCTCCTCATGGAGTGCATGGACCCCTGGATTTTATGACGCAAGGACTCCTGGAGACTGTCTGGCATGATCCAGGGGGCCACCTAGGGCACAGGGACATGGCCTAGGTCAAGTACCCCTGCAGTCCTCTGCCTTGGCTGGCGAGCAAGCATCATCACTTGATGTTGTACCAAAGGTACTCTGGGGGATCCAGAATGCAGGGTAGGGCAAGGGCAGGATGGACACCCTTGTCCACCCCGTGTGAGAAGGCTCTCTTTATGAGGGACTTCGGTGTGCCATGGACTTGGTCAGCAGAGGTGATGCAGGGACCACCGTGACCTCTCTCCTGCCTGCCTGGCTGCTCAGAGTTAAAGTGTTACCAGGAGAGGTGGCTGCAGCCTTTATACAGCAGATCTGGTGTGACGGTCGCCTCTCAGGGGCACCTGGGGACAAGGTCAGAGCAGTGGGAAGGGAAGGTTATTTTTGTGGCAGCCCTTCAGACAGACAGGAAAGTGGAGGCAGAGGAGGCCAGGCAGGATGTGATAGCCGGGCTGAGGTGACCAGCCTCAGGCCATCAGGTCGGTGAGCAGACACAGAAGCTGTGGAGCTTGTTTGTCAGGGCCCCAGCCTGCCAAAGGAGCCCACAGTGAGGAGCATGGTTTCTTAGCCATTGCGTGGGAATGGGCAATGCCTTTATTTTGCCTGTAATACCAGGGGCGGCTTTAGGCACTGCGTTACAGGTGCACTGAGAATGCATGCCAGCAGGCAACTCCCCCATGGTCCCCAGTGCCCACCAGGTGTTAGGGCAGGAGCAGGCTACATCTGCTCTCTGGTCTGCCAAAATTTTAATGGAAAGGGCATATCCCAAGTACCAGAGCACCACTCCCTAATTTATATCCTGCAACCGGTTCATTTAGGGTCATAACCAAATGAAATGGGAATATACAGCCCCATTCATGCTGTAAGAAAACAACATTTTTTTGTTTGTTTGTTTTCTGAACTAGCTGGGGATGTGCCATAAGAGAAGGGATCTTTACTGTCTCTAGATCTGTTCCTTTTAGTTCTTCCTTGTTTGGGAGGGCTTTGGAATGGGGTGATCTGCTGCTGACACAACTGAGCAGTGCCATGTCCCATGCCTTTAACTCTTCACAGAGCAAGAATGGACGATGGCTGCCTAATTCCTCTGTAACCAACCTGAGCAAGGAAGTATAATTATGATAGTTATCACTGGGGGATGTTTCAAAGGGAAGGCATGCTAGATACTCTGACTAAGCACTTCATTTTTTTCCCATCAAATTACTTCCAGCCCGCCAGCCAGCTCAGTGTACATGATAGCTCTGTTGGCTTCAGTGAGGTCCTTCAGCTAAGGTCAGATGAATACCTGCTCCATGAGAGCAGGACACAGAGCAGATGCAAGATATCACCTTATCCACTCCATTCCCCTTTTGCTGCAGACCCCCACCCCACTGGCTAATTGTTAGCATTTGGCCTTTTATAATTTGAAATGAACCAAGCTCCATCTGACTTTACTCTTAAATCACTTGTTCATTTCCCTTTTAAAATTCAGATTTTTGTTCACACTCAAATAAAAATATATATCAATATTTTATAATTTCTGCAGTGTATCCCCAGGCAGAAATTACACTGTAATAATAAACTGGCTAGCTTGTTTTAACAGTTCCTGGCTTTTGGCTTTATGCAACACTGCAGGTGTGACTCTAGTAGCAATACTGTAGGTGTGAATAATTATGTTAGTGTAATAGGCTGTACTTTATTGTGCTTTATTGCTTAATTGGCTTCTTCCATAAGGATTCTGCAGTTGTTACTAGGAACTAATGCCAAGCTTTTCAATTAAAAGAGTGGGGTTTTTTTCTTTTTTGGTGTGTACTAAGGTCAGTAATTTCAGTGTGTGACTGGCTTTGGGAAGTTAAGGAAAGATGTCATTAAATGAATTAAGAAAGTGCTTACTAAGTCTTTAATAAAGAGCAGAACAGACTAAAAGATGCTCCTTGTTATGCGTAGATACTTCTAACGCCAAGGAGCCCTTTGGGAATACAGATGTCTGAGCTTTCTGGCAAAGGAAGCCCTCTCCCATGTTCAGGGGATTCCCAGGTGGTGGGCAATACTTCTGGGTGGTTCCATGCTCTGTGATCTCCTCTTCTCTCTCTGTCCTTCCCACCACTTTACTTTTTCCAGAAAAAGGAAGATCAAAGTCATCTTCACAGCAGCGCACAGGCCCTGATCTCCTTGTCTGTGTACGCCTCCAGGAGCACACACCTGAACTGCCCCATGCAGGGACCTGCTGCCCCCAGCCACGTTGACTGCCTGAAAAAGTGGGAATGCAGCCCTTCAGAGCATGTGCAGATCCTACCACTGTGCCTGGGGATCAAAGGGGCACGGAGAAGTCCCAGGAATACGCAGGTACCCCACGGATACCTCTGCCTCTTGGAACCTGAGAAACCTTCAGCACATGCAACCACACCATGGTGTGGGGACCGTTGGTTTTTTTCCAACATTTTGAATAATGGTTCACTCAAATTCCCACCATGTACTCTTGCTAAATGATTTCCACCTCTGCTCCCCTGTGCTCCCCAGCACTGTGCCTACTCATGCTGCTCAAGTCAATTTTTGGCCGCACTCCTTCATTCCAGCCTTTTTTTGTATATGTGGAACTGAAGTTTAGCAGAGGGATCTGTATTTACTTTCAGCTGGATGAAATGTTTATGCCTGGCATCTTGTTTGCAGGGCTAGTGGGTTAGGTGATTTCCCAAGTGGGTTCTTCATCATGCAGAATAGGAGACTTTTGATTTTTCCTTCTTCTTGTAATGGTGTTTTCCCAAACTATTAATGCAAAGCAGGGCTGGGCAAGAGCTACAAAATATGGATGCAGATGTAGATTTTGAAGTTGCAGGGATTTGCTTGGTTCCCCCAAAATTGTGAGGCTGTATGAGTGCTGAATGTTACCTTGCCTTACCTGGGATCAAACCGAAAATATGCAAAGCTGAAAGCCCAGTGTAAGGATGCACCATCAATGTCCAGGTGAATAGGTGTTAGCCATGCACAGATTGTGCTTTTTTATGGCTGAGGCACAAAAAGTGTAGTACTCATGTCTTCCTTTTTCCAGGACTCACCAGATCTAACCCAAAGAGGATGAGCGTGTTTGAGCTGTGTTTGCACTGCCTGGCCAGGACTCATCTCTGCCATAAAGGTCTCAGTGCACTTTGTGCTGAAGTGGGTTTCCACCATCTGGGATCTGCCCAAGAGCTGCATCATACTCTCTCAGAGATAGGAAAACTTCATAAAGAGAAGACTTTGAATCAGGAGTCTGCTGTGCATTGCAACATTTATCATCATGATTCACATAGCTCCAGTGTTGCTGCAAAACTGGGCAAAGTGTGAAACGATTCTCTCTCTTATCTTAGAGGAAATACAACGTGCTCCAACCATACCCACTCTAAAAGTCAGCTCTGCCCTGCCCTGGTCCATGCAAATTGTCAAGATTTTTGAAAAAGCTCAACAAACCTCAACATCATAATCTACCCAAATCATTTTGAAGTACTCTGGGAACTTTTAATTTTTTTTCCTGTCCCCTTTATGTAGCTCTGTAGAAACCCTTGGAGTTCTGCAGGTAAATATTGAGTTATGAAGGAGGTGGAGGCAGTAAGAGGGCTGGAACATGATTAATAACTGTCAAATTACAGAGAACACTTAAAAATCCCTTAAATCCCTTAAGTCTCTTTCCTCCCTTTTGTCCTGGCAACTAGGACATAAGCCTTTAGCTAGGTTGTCTTTCCCTGAGGCAGTCCCTTCACTTGGGATAGGAGATGATTTGAAGCCACAGCCAAGGTGTTCAGAAACTTTATGATAAAGTCCTGACATGGAAAAAAAAAAAGAGAGAATGGGTGAGCTGCAGCACAGAGGATCACAGGAGGGAGTAGCTGGTATGTGCATGCCAGTGCCAGAGTCCTCAGACTCTTTCATCATGGGAACCACAGCTTGATTGACAGATAAACCACCTCCTTTTGCATTCACAATTGCAAAATATCTCTGCAGCAGCTCTAGCAATTGCTCAGAGAAGAAAAAAAATAGAAAAACTTTTCTTGCATCCTTAGCATAACAGGTGTTTTTAAAAACAACAACAAAAAAGTTTAATTGTGCATTTTCTGTTGGCCCTTTGCTGTATCTCTGATCTGTGTCCGAAGTGGTTATTTTTGCCAAGGAGATAAGCAGAGGCAGTCAGCTCTTCAAAGACCCACAACAGTGGTTTTAGGTTTATCAGTGTTTAAGTTTTTTTCTTGTATACATTTCTGTATACTGGTTTTTATTTAGATTGCATGGAATAACTGTATTTACTTTGCTGCCCTGCTGTCTTTTGCAGAAATAAAATTGAGAAGTTTATTTCTCATTCCTGTTTGCCATGGAGGCCTCAATCTGAGAGTAAATTATAGAAGACGACTCAGTTAATCGAACACTGAGCAAAATGAATGAGCTTGTATGGTGCCCTGAAGGTCAGTAGACTCAAGGTCTGAGCAAGTGCCAAGGGGAGTGAGTTCCAGGGCGGGAGCATTCATCTGAGAACTCCCCGCTGCTGTTGCTGGACGTGGAGGGGTTGGACCTGGGAGCTGGCTGCAGGCGCCTCCCAGCTGAGCTGAGCTGCCATGGCTGGATGTGGGGTAGGACCTCATCCCTTCTCACACTCCTGCTCCAGAGAGCTCTGCAAATGGATGAGAGGGAGGCAACAGGGACTTGCCTATCGCTCCAGCTCTCTAGGTGCTTCCTTTACTAGCTGTGGAGCAAGCAGGTAACTCCCCAATTACAAAGACAGTTGCTGGGAGTTAGGGCTGATGAAGGGGCCCATGGACCACTGCTACACTCAAAGTCTGGAAGTGACACAAGGTCAAAGGGTGCAGCAGGCAATGCAGAGACGCCAGTGGTTGGCTCTGTGTCCTCTGAGCCTCTCTCCATCCCACACATGTCTTTGTCTCCCTATCAGAGGGGTGCTGTGGAGGGGCACTGTGGAGGGCTTTTCTTCCACTTCAGTCCAACTTGGAGGTGGAACTGAAATCACAGGATGTAGATGCAAGATGGAAACAGAGAGGCAGAGTGTTGTGATGTCCTTTCAACATCAAACTGTCTTCCAGTGCCTCTTTCTATGATATAGAAGAATTTTGACTAATAAAGTCATTAGGTGAAAACTTTTAAGAGAAAGGATGAAGGTGTATCTGTGTACCCATACACCATTATTTGTGAATGTAAAGCAGCACGTTAAGCCTTTCTATGGATAAATTTGTGTATCTTTGTAGCAGTCTTGACATTTTATTCTTCATTTGTGCAGGAGTGCTTTATGCCAATGTAGACACTGATCTCACTGCATACTGGAATTACAAAATATATGAGAGAGCTGGAATAACATGAATGTGTATTTTCCAAAAAAGTAGAAGGTTTCTGGAGAAGGAGTTTTCCCAAAGGGAGCTAAGTTTACAGATCGAACTCATTCAGGCCTTTTTACTTCTCAAGTTGACACACACATGCATAAACACACAGGCTCCAGTATCTATTTCATGGACACATTCTTCCCATCTCAGTGTGTAAAGGTCTTGAAAGCAATAGCTACTGGCAGTACCCCAATTCAACATATCTAATAGGTCCTTTCCAGTTTCAAAATCACTAAGGACACACATGGCCAAATGAAAGTAGGGTTTAAACTACCTTGCTGTCAGAAGCAATGAAACAAGCTGCCTGTTCTTCTGGTCTTGATTTGTGGGTTCTTTGTTTTTTTAGCCTTGGTTTGCTGACTGCATCTCAAGAATTGCGCTGCTAGAGCAACTTTGCTAACCTAACTCTTGCGAATAACTCCAACAGTCTGCAAGCAGGACTTTTCAAAATCTAATAATACCCTGCAGTGTGTTTGCATTGTTTTCCAAATTTTATGGATAGATAGGCTGTAGGTGGAGGGGAAAAAAGGAGTAAATTTGATTCTTTGCAAGCTACCTCTGACTCAGTGGATCTGCTCAGATTTAAGAGGGCATGGCCTGCCTACATGCTTAAAGCAGGTATTGTGGATCAGCATCAAATGACCTAACTACTGACTTAAACACAGCATTTCCAATTTACATCACCTCAGTGTTTGAACCTGATGTTACGTGTGCAGACATGTAACCAGAGAAGGGACACTTCCGCCCTTCAGCTCAACATTTGACCTTCTCTGTGTTTGTATTTGTAAGTGTGTACAGAGATACAGAAATACACATGTGAGCACAAAATATCTATGTTTTCCTGTGTGCCTAGATGGGAAATCTTAGCTTCAGTTAGTATTGGGGAAAACTTTTTGATGCAAAACAAAAAAAAAAACCAAAAAAACACAGGAGGAAACAAATGCCTTGAAAGCAGTCCTCCGGTAAGGACATCCTGAATCTCCAGACCTAAAGGAACAGAGTTCCTTACTGGCTGACATGCATTTCCCAGGCCTAAATTTCTGTTGGGAGTTTTTTTGTTTGTTTTGTTTCATTTTGTTTTGTTTTTTTTTTTTTTTTTCATTGGCGTCCCTCCTAGCAATTGTCATGCTGCTATTTGTACTTCTCAGCCTAGAGGAACTCTCTGGCTAGGCTTTATCTTAGTGGTCTGTCTTCCTACGGTCACCAAAACAGTTCATTAATTTTGTTCTTTTGACAAAATTAATTACTGTTAGGTTATCTAGGTGTTTGACTCAGACATTGTATTTCACTAATAAGCATAATTTTGAAGAGATTATGTTTAAAAAGAATTGTTATCTAATGCTTACTGGCAGGTTTTGAATCTTGTATCCCTGTTGAGATTGATTTCCTGTACATGCCTAATTGCCGATGACACAGTAAGATATAAGCTAAAAGATACCTTACAATGGGAAAAAGGAGAAAAAAAAAGCTTTAAGCCATGTTCCCTTTGGCTTAAACACAAGGAGGCTTCATTTCATTTAATTTAGTAAAGTCACCCTGGAAGGATCCTCCTCCAAGAACTTGTAGCAATATAAGGAATGTGTACAAAACAAGTCCAGACATCAAACAGGGCAACTCCCAAAATGTCTCTGCATTTGTAAACATGCTTCACATCTTCTCAGTTTTGCAGTAAGCATGAAACATAAAACTTGGGATATCTGTCATTAATTTGAATGGATGCTAATTTGGTCTGCGGCTCGATGAGATGGAGGCTGCAGCTGTAGCTGGCTTGAGAAAGTGTTTCAAGACAAAAAAAAAGACACTCTGAAAAATTAAAGATGTTTTTATTAAAAAAAAAAAAAAGGAATCAGTTGCCTGATCTGAATTGTAGTGCACTCCTGTGAATAACTGATGGAGCAACTGCCTAAACACTGCCATCACTGTTAGCCTTTTCCTGGGATCAAACAACAATCTTGGATCCAAAGAATTTTCACTGATGATTGGAAAAAAGGTTCTCTATCACTGAGATATGTGTCCTTTATTCCAGAGTATGTGTGAAAATGTCTAGGGAGCCTTTATTGGAATGTATACTGAAGATTTGTATAACCACCACAACCACGGACTGGCCTGCTTGAGCTGCTGTACTTTTCCAAATGCCTGGTAGAAAATCTTGCAGTGAGAATGGGTGCTTAGTAGTTTAAATGGATGTAGAGTGGCATGGCTTATCCCTAACTTAGAAATTTTTATGTAAGTGTAAGCAAATATATAAATAAACTTATATACTAAAATTTATTATAGAAATATATTTTAATTAGTTAGTAAACTGAAGTTTTATACCAACATAGGCACCTGCACAACAGGGGTAGTACTCTTGGAGACTACATAAAAGACATATATGTGATACATAATTACATATGCATGACTATATTTGATACATAATTATAGCATGTGAAGGGCCTATGGAAAGCAGGTTTGAGACCTGTGTGCTGTAAAGTAAATGGCACAAGATGACCTCCATTGATGGCCATGCACTAAATTGTTCTAAATATTAGTGTACTATTGCAGACACTATACTTCTAGTTAATACGTCTTTTGGACGTGGCTGATGGAAGAAGTTTTTGCCCATAGTTGTGCACCACTGTTACTCCTTTGCAAGTTACATCTGTAAGATTTTACTTGCAGAGCTGCTGATCTGATTTGTTTCTTACAGTTCTGTAAAAATACCTACCTGTACATCTGACTATGAAGAAAGGTGTCTGTGCATAGCCTGAGGCTTTTGGCTTGAGGCAAACCATACTGAGTACAACAAGAATGAGCTGACCAAGACTGATCTGGACTTTCAAAAGTTTGGAGATCTGCAATTAAGAGAACAAGGTCTTACAGTTTTACAAGCTTCTACTCTACTTGAATGCATAAATACAAGCACCACTAATCATCTAATCGTTGGACTGCTTTCACACACTGGTTAGTGCAACTATTTTCTCTCTCCCCTCAAGCCAGTTTCTAGTCAGATATGCCAGCTAGGCACACTTGTTTCCATGCGAAATGGCCTTTCTGTGGAAAGAATTTAT
This sequence comes from Empidonax traillii, assembly GCF_003031625.1. Lineage (NCBI taxonomy): Eukaryota > Metazoa > Chordata > Aves > Passeriformes > Tyrannidae > Empidonax > Empidonax traillii. Next base: position 488,140 of record NW_020955730.1, on the reverse strand, counting down.
ATGATTTTTGATACAGAGACAGTAAATCTGTCACTAGTTAAACATGGAAAGCACAGTTTCAGGAGTTCTGCAACCTCCTGGAAAACCCTGGGATTCCTAATGTAGATATCAAATACCGTGTACTGAGAACTCTGGGTGGGTGTTGGTGAAACAGAAAGGGGGAAAGTAAGGCACATCCTAACACATAAGGTGAGGTCTGCTTCTTAAGGGTGCAAAACCAACCTGACCTTTTGTCTTTGGCAAAGCTTCACCTTGTACGTGTTCTGTGGCTTCTGTCACTTGGCTGCATCGCAACCTTACCTCTAGCATGGCTACATTTCAGCATTGTGGTGTGTGCAAGTGTCATGGATTATTGTTTACATGACAGCAGTACCTAGAGGCTTAAGAGAGGGCTGTAGCCCATTGTGTTCAGCACAGAGCCAATACACTGTCAGTCTCACTCTGAAGATCTCATTTTCTAAGAGGACCAGCAAAAAAGCAGGAAAGGAAAGAGAAACAGCAGAAAAAATCATCCAGGGCTGCACAGCGTGGAAACAAGGCAGCAGAGGTTCCTGCTAATGGGTGGTGGCTCTTTTCGTGTCTTCCCAGCAACAAGTGTTGTGTCACAGAGTTCTGCAGAAGGTAACTTCTGGGTCATGTCTAGGCACAGAGCTTTTTGCAGGGCAACTCTGGTAGCTTTTCGTGCTGTGACAATCTAAGAGTATTTCTCATCCCGTGTGACTGCCAGAGTGACTGTCCTAATGCCTTAATGAAAAACAGGTACGTGTGCCCATGCAGTGGTTTGTATAGGGCAAAGTTCAGCCTTTGAGTTTCAAACTGCCTGTACACAGATCATTGCTGGAGCTGGGTCTCAAGTACCTGGACCCCTAACGCCCACTAACCTCCATCTTACGCTTCAGGATAGAAGGTGCTGTGCAAAGGATACATCATATTGTTAAGTTGCTTTCCCAAGGGAGATTTGGGTAAGAGGTTAGTTTTGTTCTTTGCTTTTTATCTAATTCACAAAAACTGTCTGATGTTCTCCAGAGTACAACAGATTATCGATGCTGATAATGCTTCCTTCTATTCATCCCCATAATAGGACTGAGAGAACAGTGACTGGTCACCCTTCTGCAATGTCACAATCCCTTCTGGACCTTTTGAGTGACTAAGCTGGTAGGAAATGACTACAGAGTGCTAATGAGATTAGCACTTCTTGATCTTCATAGTGTAAAAAAACCCAGGACTAACTCATTCTTCAAGCTCCTCAGTGACTAATAGGTGTTTTATCATCCTTTCAATTAGAAAGCATTTATCAGCAATCTTTGCTAGCTCACTGCATGAATTGACCTGTCATTCACTATCTCAGGCCTTGGAACTGGTAATTAAGTTTAGCAATCTGCCTTAGCAGCTCTGATTGAGATATGTGGTATGTTTCCATGTGAGTAGGCAGACACTTTGGGTTTTCCTTCCCAAAAGGGAAGAAATTTGAGAAAAGTGAATGAAGGGTCCCAGCAGATGCCCTGTGTCAGGTACCTGCAACCCTCAAGGCCTCATAAGCAGAGTGTGGTGAGTGGCACAGAGCAGATCCAGCATGGCTGAGGGTGAGCTGCAGAGGGATGTCAGTGGGGCCAACCTGACCACCTGTGGCCTCGGGAAAGAAGTTTTACCTCGAGTTGGTATAAGCTGGGACCAATAAGCTGTGCTGCCCAGCTGAGTAATTACTTTGTCCCTAAACTTTCCAAATGGCATGCTTTTGGGGCTGTAAAGAAGATGTACGCTTCATTCCCAGTGTTCAGGTATGTCTGCCTTGGAGCTTAAGCACAGATACAGAACTCTAAAGTCTGGGTACCTCTTTGTGTTGAGCAAGGGGTAAAGTAAGGCAATTGCAGTGAAGCATATTATGCGTGATGAAATCCGGAGATCAAGTACACTGACAAAGGTCCTACGTCTTCTCTGGTACAGTTCTCCTCAGTACCAGCAGAGGACATGTACTAGTAAGTAAGTAAGTAAGTAAGTAAGTAAGTAATGGCCAGTCTTCGCGAATGAAGATCCGGGGAAGGTCTTTACACCTTCCAGCCTGCGCATTGGATTTTTTAGGTGAGACACAGTGTGCGCGGAACTGAGACCACCCTTTAATGCTAAGGTTCATCTGCCGGGGCCAAGAGAGCTTGGACGGTGGCAGCGAGGTCCTCAGGACGTAGCCTTGCAGGGCTAACGAGCAACATCTGCCCGGGGAGTGGCCCCGACTGGGAATCGAACCCGGGCCTCGGCAGTGACAGCACCGCGTCCTTAACCTCTAGACCACCAGGGGCTCCCTTAGAGGACATGTACTATTGACAATGTAAACCACAGCAACAAAAAAAGTAAGCCAGTCTCCTGCTGAAGGAAGTTTTTTAAGGAGGTAGACCCTGTGGAAAAGTGACTGAACTGCACTGATATCGTATGCTACTGTGCTTACATGAGGGTAATGCTAGCAATGTCACAGGTACTGCCAGCATCATGGCTGCATGCCTGTTGTTATCTCTTGGCCTGTCCAAGCATCACTTGCTTTTTAAGACGAGAGGAAATTTGCAGGTTGCTTACACTGAGCCCATACTTCTAGCAAAGGGGCATTCTCCCCTCCTTATCTAAATTTTTGGTTGACATTAGTTGATAGAGCTGCTTTTCAGTAGCTCGCTCATTCTTTTTTTAAGCAGACTTTACTCTGAAAAAGCAGAAATCTTAAAAAAATCACACCTAACACTCTTCACAATTGCCAAGGGGTACAGAAATGCCAGTGCCCCAGTACTCACTCCAAAATCAGGTTCAAGTTACCTGGTTTGGGGTTTTGGAGGAAACACACAATTTGTGGATTTCACTGAACCTCACAGAAGATTTGGATTTGAATTTGTCTGGAGCTTCCCTGAAATATTTCTTACCATTTCTGAAAATATTCCTTACTCTGTTCTACCATAGGAAACATCCTAAGGGGATTTTTCTGCTTCTTCTTTTTCCCATCCTTTCACTACATCAGGCTTGTCTCCCTGCTGTCTTAAGGAGACCACCTACAATTTAAGGAAATAAAGACCTCTGTGAAAAAACACAGGCAAACCTGATATTTAATGGTCAGTTCCCCACAATATTTATCTAGTTGTCTGAGCTGGTCTAACCACAGAGCATGGAAGAAAAAAAAATCATTATCGTGTAGTGGCTGGGAGGGTAACCTCTGTTAAAAAACCTAGCGGTATAGAAGTGATGGGAAAAATGCCAAGTAGAGGAAAGGAAATGGACTCTGATATTTATGAGGTATACTAAATAATAGCACTAGGAGGTAGTAGTTGGTGAGGGTAAAGCAGCAGACATCTTTAATTTTGGAGCAGAGGGACAGGGCACTGCCTACTATAATTTATTTAAGAAGTTTCTCTGTGTTTGTAAGGGGGAAAAGTGGTCCTGAATATGAAAAAAAAAAAAACAACCAGAAAAAAAATGGAGCTTGGACAACAAAATACACTTTCTTCCCTGAAACCACCCAGATGTTCCTTACAGCATTCTACTCCCTGACGATCGTGTGCCTTAACTTTAGACCTGAAAAAAAGAAAAGGAAAGAAACCCTTACAATTTGGAGCAAAGGCCACCTTTCCTCATTGAGGCACTAAGCAGAGACATAAATTACAAGGTATCTGTTTCAGGTCCCTTTCAGTATAGGGCTCCTATAAGAGCTCCAGAGTAAGATAATCCTCTGGAGATCAGAGGCGGCACGTTATTAGCAGCAGCTCATAGGTTACATTTAGTGGTGTCTGGGGTACCTTTATGCTGAAGTGTTAGTGTCACCTAGAGAGCACATAATCATTCTCTTGAGTCTAATTATATATTCATTTCACAGGCAACAGAATATTCATATGTATTTAATTAGTCAAAGGATTGTGCTTTAAACCCACAAAAGCAAGGCAGTAAGGAATAAGGATGAAAAGTCAAATAGCCCTTAAATTAGTCTTTTATCTACTCGCATCTCTGACTGCCTATAAACCCCCAAGCCCCCATGTGGGAGACACTGTGAAAATATTTAAATATAAAGCCATAGATGAATAAGCTATAAGCAGAGCAAACCCCTGAGTTTCTGTTATGCCCAATGACTACATGAATTCTTCCTGATTTACACCAGTTCATATGGAAATGGAAAAGTGTACAGTTTGTGTCTGCTCAGCCCCTCACCTGGATCACCTATAACATTTGTGGTGTGGGGAAAACACATTCTAATGTTTGTAAAAAAAGTTTGTTATCTGCTTTGGAAATGCCTTATTTACATTTCCCCATTACACAATATTAAGTAATCTTAATCTCAAGGATTTCCATTAAAATTAGGTTAATAGCTGAAATAGAGGGTTATATTTAATTATAAACTGTAAAGGCTTCACTCTTGAAAACAGGCTTATCTTTTTATCTTCTCATCTGAAGTACCTTATTGTTTTCTTTTTTTTGGTGTGGTAAGTTAACTGGATTTTGCAGGTGCCCTCTGAAATCTAAGGATGACATAACTGTTACATAAAGTTGCAGCAGGTAAGTTTTTACCATGGATTGTGTGGCTAAAGAATAGATCTGGCAACAGGGAGAATGAAGATATGATTTGTGCTTCTGCCAGCTCACTCACTGCCTAGCACTGGGCGAGCGCTTTCAGCTGAGATTTTCAGGAGTGGACACTCAGTCCCCAAGCCTGTTAGCATGGCGTTATTTCTGAACCCATTGCTGAGTATCAACAGTTCCAAAGGAGACCATCTCTGGACAGGCACTGGCCTCCAGTTGGGCATCTCCAGGCTTCCAGGAATGCTCAGTGCTCTGCTCATGCTCCAGGTCAGCCCAGCTTCATGCAACTTCAGTTCTGCTTATCCCCACTCAAGTAGTATAACGCCTTTGTCTCAGAGACACTTTGGCTGGAAAGGATCTCTGGAGGGACACCTTCAAAGTAGGGTCACATTCCATGTTAGAGCAGTTTTTTCCCTGTCTAGAAGAGGAACCTGCAGATACGGGTTTTCCCAAGGTATGGCTATGGTATGTGACTTAGTGCAAAGACAGTGCAAGACTGAAAGACAAAAACCCTATGAAGTGAGCTGAAAATCCAGCTCCTAGAATTAGAGGAGCTAAGGGGATTCGGCCCTGCCTTAACAGAGTTCAGACAATTAAAATAAGCCATTGCTATTGAGGAATAATCAGCCCAGTTGGGATGGATGATAACAAATGCCCCTCAGTGGGCTGTGACCGTGCAGATGCTGTAGCCACGTCCCATCTTTCAGAAGCTGCAGACTTTCCCCAGAGAAGGGTGTCAGAATAAATCTGCTCAGTATCCCCAAATGGAAAATTTATGAAGGTTTCATCCTGGAAAGATAGAACCTCAGTGAAGGCAGAGTAGAAAATAGCCACTTCATGCTAAGCCCTATCATACAACACAGTCATTGTTTTATTTCATCCATCTAGGCTGAGAGCATCATGCCATATGCAGAGCATGAACTGGGATACAGTGAATTTATTCTTTTAGAAGTTTTGAAAACCATAATGTCTGTGTATGCAGCATGTGGAATTTGTCATGCAAAGACCTCTGTTGTTTTAAACAACCTTTTAATGGCTTTGAAAGGGATCTCAAAAAATGCAAGAGATTGAGGGACTGGTTAAAGCTTTGTATGTGCAGCATGGGACCATGAGACACAGCTCCTGAACTGTGGTCATTTGCTCTTCCTACAGGCACTAACTGTGGGAAGCCAAGGTACCTCAGCGTTCTCCTCCCAGCACTGCAAATAAATCCTAGGTAAGTTTCTACATTGGCACTTTGGTGCAAATAAACATCCTTCTGTACTGACTCTTCATTAGAGGAGATCTGTTCAAGCCGAATTTTCTTCCTTCTTATCCCTCTGCAGCTCTTGTCTTTTGGAGGTGTAGCTGCGGGGCAGAGTTCTTGTCAGCTTGGACTGTTTGTTTGGGTTTTTTTTTCCCTGAGGGTGTAATGACCAGGCTGTGGAAAAGGCCTTCAGAGTGCTTGGAGCCATTGTGGCATGGCAAGTAGGAACACTGAGAAGGAAGTAGTGAGGCTGCAGCTACAATTGTAAGCACAACCTCTGGTCATAAATTTGATCAATTGGATGTTTTCTCCTCCTAAAACACCATCTGTTTGCTACTGTTTATATTCCATGCCAACTATTGCACATTCAGGCAAGTCTGTGCTACTGTGACACCTGTGGTCACAGCTCCTCCCCAAAGCCATCTCCACAGCTTGGGAGAAAGGTGACCCCTGTTTTCAAAGCACTTCAGCACTTCAGCCTCAATTAACAGAAAACTGCCTGTGGTTCTGGGTACACAACGTTTATGCCACTTATCTGTTCCCTAAAGATGGAGGTTTTGAAAACACTTTAAAATTTTTTTTTCTTTCAGCTGCTAATCTTAAAGTGTCAGGAGCTTTACTCATGGTGAAGTCGTACCAAGTTACCTTAAAGGGCTTTAAATGTTAGTTAGAGTGACATGAGATGCCTTCTGCATGTGGAGGATAGGAAATTTCTGCAGAGGGATTGGACAGGCTGGACTGATGAGCCAAGGCCAACAGCATGGGATTTAACAAGGCCAGGTGCTGGGCACTGCAGTTCGGTCACAACAACCCCAGGTAGCTCTACAGTCTGGGAGTAGAGTGGCTGGAGAGCAGCCCAGAAAAAAGGACATGAGGATGCTGGTTGACAGTGGCTGAACATGAACCAGCAGTGTGCCCAGGTGGACAAGAAGGCCAACGGTATCCTGGCCTGTATCAGCAATAGTGTGGCCAGCAGGACCAGGACAGAAAGACACTGAGGTGCTGGACTGTGTCCAGAGAAGGGCAATGAAGCTGGTGAAGGGTCTAGAGCTTAAGTCCTATGAGGAGCGGCTGAGGGAGCTGTGGTTGTTTAGCTGAGAAAAGGAGGCTCAGGGGAGACCTTATTGCTCTCTACAACTCCCTGAAAGGAGTCTGTAGCCAGGTGGAGGTTGGCCTCTTCTCCCAGGACACTAGTGATAGTACAAAAGGATGTAGCCTCAAACTCTGCCAGGGCAGGTTCAGAATGGACATTAGGAAGAATTTCTTCAAGGAAAGAGATGTTAAGCATTGGAACAGACTGCCCAGGGAGGTGGTGGAGTTCCTATCCCTGGTGGTGTGCTAGGAACAACTGGATGTGGCACTTAGTGCCATGGTCTGGCTGTCAAGGTGGTGATTTGTCAAAGGTTGGACTTGATGATCTCAGAGGTCCTTTCCAACCTAAATGATTCTATTGATTCTATTCATGTTAATAAAGCTGAAGTTCAAATGATGCATCTGTCTCATCAAGATAACAAAGTATTATCTCAATGAGAAAAAAAAATACAGTAAAATTAAAGAAAAAGGAAAGCCTGTGAACCAGGAAGACAGCATTAGAAGCAAAGTGTGACCTTGCAGCTTCCCATCATGTTCTTTCACTTCACTTTTCTGGCCAGTCATGAGAGCTCAAGCAGAAGGCAGCCGACTCTCTCCACCACCCATCACCCTTGAAGGGCTGGTGCTGTGCGTCCCACTGCAGGGGAGGTGTCCTTGACATGAGGTTTGCTCCCCAACAGGCACATGTGAGCGCTGGTGGACTCCAGGCAGTGGATCTGATACTGGATGGGCAAGGTGGATGACTCACAAAAGCTGGGATTGTCCCCTACTGGCAAACAGCATAGTGAGCTGTGATGCTTCCAGTCCTCTGCGGAGTGACATGAGCAGCACTTTGTCCCTTGGAGGGAGGATGAGGAGGAGTTATAAATCACAGCCAGGTTTTTACATGATAACCTGCAGGCCTTTACCTCTGCACAGTGTTTCACAACCAGCACAATGGGATGAGAGATGACTTTTGTCCTCATACTTGTTTTCCTACCCAGTCTGGCTCAGTCCTTCATGAATGTCAGTGAGCAGCAGGTTTCTTGGGTAACTGCTGCTCCATGACACAAAATAGAGAAAAAATAAATTGGGAAAGGTGGGCTGTTGTGTTTTGCCTTGCTCATCCTTAAGGCCTGTGTGCAGATCTGAAGCACCAAAGGTGAAATGGCCAACGCCATTGACTTCAGTTTTCTTCCTCTTAATTTTTATGTCCACCATTACTGGATGGGATGGGTCTAGCCTGTGGATGTCTGGATCCCACCACTCTTATGCAGGATGCTTTCCCAGTATTTTTGTTGGGGCGAGGACAAGGGATTCTATGGGAACCAGGTGCAGCTCAGCCTCTGGGAGTCATTATCACCTCTGGCATCATTGGTGTGCTAAGGCATGAGCAAGGAGGCTCTTGCAGTAGGAGCACTCACAGCTTGCAACTGCAAAAATCCCAAAGCAAAACAGTGGAAAACTGGCTGGATAAATGTGGAAAGCTCTTGGAAATAAACACCCCACAGAGGCAGAGCCAACCTTTTTGAAACTGGTTTAAAGTGATTGGTTACTTAGTCCTCCCCCATGTGGGTTAGCCTGGGGGGAAGGCTGGCATGCCCCACGAGGTGTGCAAGGGGGCACAGTCTGACCCTCTCCCAGCCGGGAGCCTCCCGAGGCTGTAATGTGGAGATGTGATGCCAGCTGGTTGTGTTGGAGGCCAAAAGCCTCCCTTCCCAGGGGCTGGAACAAAGTTGAGGGCATTGAGCAAGATGTGGGGCTGAGTCTGGTGTCCCCTGCCATCGCAAGGACATGGCAGGGTTATGGGAGATGTCGTTGTCCTGTGTCCATCTGCCTCGCAGCACTTTTAAAGTGCTAACATGTTTTATGACGCCGTGCGAGCGAAACAAAATAGTGGCTCCTGGCTCCTCGTAACTTGTGTAAATTCCAGATGTGACAATCCTTTTACTGGCAAATGGAGCTGTTTATCCCCGCGCTTTCCTCGTGTTGAATTAGCTCCCACTAGGAAGAGCTCGCTGAAAATATGCCTGCCTGGCTACTAAACGACTGCATAATTGTCCCTCTGCCCTTCCCAGAGCTGCACATAAAAAGTGCAATCCAAATTCCTGGGCAAACCATGCAGGGCCCTGGAGAGTGCTTCCCACCCCCCTTCAGGAATTGAACGTCATGCCTAAAGGATAATGTAGGATTAGGGCAAGGGGAAAACGAGTGGCTTAAACAGATCCCAACTGCAGCGAGGCTCAGCAAAATGTGTCCTTCCCAGGCCTAGTTCCCTCTCTCTCTCTCTCTTTTTTTTTTTTTTTTCTAAATAAAATTTGTTATTATTGCAAGGGGAAGGAGGAAAGGGCCTCCAGATTGTGAAACGGACAGAAGAGGAACAGCGTTAGTTCCCCGAAAGCCCCCAGCCCAGGCAACAGGGCTGCCCTGCCCGCTGCCACATGGCAGCATACATGGGAAACCCTTCCCTGCCTGTCCTCCCCCACCTCCTCCTCCTCTCTCGGAACACACAGGCACTAGTTATTAGGGATTAGGTGGAACAGATGCATGTAAGATGCTTACTGCCTTTTCCAGACACAAGGCCACTTTCCAATCAGCTCAGAGGAAACAGGGTAATTAGATGGAGTCGTGGTCAGGGAGCAGGGCGGAATTAGCCTGTTACTCAACCAGAGCCTGCAAGCCCACCTCTTTCCCCCCACACTCCCTCCTTTCCCCACCTCCCAGTTCCTCTGCCCACTCTGTCATTTGAAAACTTTTTATTTTTTTCTTTCCCTTTTCTGGGAGGCAGCTGATGCTGGCCGGCTGGATGCCAAGCAGGTCAGGCCTCTGCAGCTGAAACTGCCCGAGATTTTTAAGCGCAGCGATGAATCAGCTGTGTCCTTTAGAAAACGCATCCCCTCCCGGACACGCTGCTGGGATGTTGTGTCTCTCCACTGCCTCCCTGCGAGTGTGCTCAGAGCTGCTGGCTGATGACAGTGGGTGGGTTAATGACTTTGGGTTAACTCTGCCCCCTCCCCCTCATAAACCAGCTTTGTGTCCTGGTGAAGTTATTGCCCCTTAAGCTGATGATAGCAGTTGTAGATATCTTAGTGGAGGAGGAGTGCTGGGCTTTGAAGGGAATGATGCCTTGCTTGTCATTCGACTGCCATTAAAACCATATTAAAAAAGCTTTGACGTGAGTGCCCTGCAGGCAGAAATTCTGAGCGGGACAGGCTGGTTTTGACTGTGTCCATCCTTGCTCCCAAAAAAGCCTTGACTATTGGGATTGCTGACGTGCAACTGTTGCAGACTGGAGACTGCTTTTCCTAGGCTGCCTTGTGACTGATGGCTCTCTGGCAGAGCAGGAGATATTTCTTTTCCAACTTCTTTAAAAGTTCTTGGGTGTGCTTACACTTAAGTCCTTGTTCATTCCTGAGGAGATTTTGCTGGGTAAAGTCCTCCAAATGTGGAGAGCTGTCCCGTCACTGCTATGCCTAGGGCAGCTGTGACAAGGTAATGATTATCAGGCGTGGGGATGGTGATTAAGAAGCTGGCTATTGTATTTATTACCATCTCCTCCCACAAGCTCCTGCCTTGCTTGTTTGGCTTCTGAGGCCTGTCTGTACTGCTGTTTATTAGGAGAGCAATGCTCTTTTCCAAGATGTTTGGTTTTAAAACCATCAGAATGTCCCCAGGGTGTTTGAAAGGGGATGCACTGTGTCACGAAAGGCAGTATTCCCCGTGGAAGGATTTTTTCCAAGTGACAGGTCAGTGGGCAATAAACATGCAAATGAGGATCATCATTACAGATGTAAGTGAGCAGAGAAGAGCTGCCCCCTGTTTTGAGGCAAAGAAACCAGCTATGTCTGAACTTCCCCAAAAACAGGTGCTGCTCCTCATTGGTGATACCCCTTTCCACATCCTGTAGATAATTTTCTGAGATTGACATTAACATCTTCTCATAAGCATGCACAAGCACTGAATGTTGAAATCCACTTGAGAGCTGGATGGAAAATTTCTGACTATGGTTTGCTGTTCAGGAAATGCTGGTTCAGCAAGAGGAAAAAGATGTCAACTTCAACAGTAAAAAAAAGGATCAGAAAGAGGCAGGAAAAATATGATACCACTGAAGATATGCTCCGGGAAGCTTTTTGGAACAGTGAGGTTTATTTTTCAGTGCCCTGTTTTTATTGCTCATTGACATATGGGATGGACACAGCCAGAGCAGAGGCTGCACCATCTTTTACCTTATGGTTTTACTCAGTATATGGCAGGCAATAGCTTCTGCATACCCAGCACATCCTTCCCAGTACCTACCTGCAAAAATAGACATTGTAACGGTGCAGATGGAGGGGAGCGAACTCTTTCCGATGTCCCATCTTCCTTAAGAGAGAACAAAGTGCCTCTGTGGAGCACGAAACTCCCCATGATGGGATCTGTCTTGGAGCTGGATTATCTCCTTCACTGACACCCTGCACTCCTGTCTGTGTGGGTTAACTGATGACCTAGTAAAACCACTGGTTCCCCTTAGGTCTTGACATACTCCTCATTTACGTAGTTGCAGCTACTTAGGTTTGGTAATTCTAAAAATGGCACCCTTCCTGAGCATTCAAGTCAAAGGAGTACAAAATTAAATATGCTGGGCAGGAACAAGACATAGAAGAATAACCCTATGTTGCATAGGGAAGTGCGTGTAATTTCGGTTACTGCTCTGCTTTTTTTTTTTCTCTCTGCCAAGTACATGAGATTGCCAAGTAAACAGACAAAAATATATATGTCGAAGCAAAAAGCTAAGAAAAACATTATGCTAGTGCAGTTCTCAAAATAGCCAACCAAATAAATCCCCCCAAATACACAGCTTTGCTACCCAGGGTGGCTGTTTGGTTCAGGACCTCCCCAATTAACATTATAAACATTATGAAGTGCTATGCATGTTTTAGAGTAAATGGCTTAAATAGATTATTACTGTTGGATAGCAATTAAAATGATTGAGTAGTCTAATCTATGTCCTGGTGTAGTGCCAGATATCAGAGCTCTGATTTATGCATTTTTTCCCTCCTCCCCATGCTGTTTCTGAAATGGGACAGTGGGGGAAGCCTGGCAATGCATGGGACGGGATTTCTCTCAGCAGTATCAGGCCACTTTTTTCTTGAATTGCCCTCCATGAAGTGGGATGGTTAGAGGAGAAGGGACTTGGCACTTCGCATCCCTGCTGATGAATGGGGCCAGCCAGGCTTGCATTGGGCTGCAGGTGAATGCACTGGGCCAGATGCTCAGGCCAAACCCCATGGCTACTTGTTCATAGCAAGGAAAGGTAGAAGATTCCTAAGGGTTTTTTTTTTGATATTTTTGTTACAGTGAAGTTCCTGTCTCAGAAGTGATGCTTGTATTTTATTCTCCTTTTTCAGAACTGCCCCCTAATGCAGAGGATACAAGATGGGAGCATCATTTTATCATAACAAGGATGTGTCCTTTGCAACTGTGACTCTCCTTGGCTGCCATGTGGGATGCTGTGACCAGCCTGCTGTGTTTTCTGTCTTTCTCTGGGACAGCTGAAGTGAATATTGCAGTGCTGACAAGTGACAGATAGCTTCGTGATGGACAAACTGGCAGAACCAACATATTTTACAGAGGTTAATAAGAGTTTTGTAGCTGTTATTTATTACCAGGATGGGGACCGCCTACGTATGTGCCTATCTCTTGTTGCAGTAGTAACGCTTTTCTTGAAAACCGGCTCATCTGCTTTTCCCTAGGCATGCGTTTTCTTTTCTCCTCTTTAGAGTCTCTCCAGGCCGTGCTGCTCATTTGGCATTTCCCTGAACTGCAGGGAAAAGACTGAGTGTCTGGGAATGTGTGCACAAATCAGATGACACGAAACAGCCTGCAGTTTTTTTTCCTTGTTACTGGATCACTCAGGTGTTCTTGCTTTGATTCTCCCTCTTTGTTACCTGTCGGGGCATTTGTAGCTGAAAGCGTGTTGGGACAGGGGCAGTTTGACACAAGCATGTATAGCATAGAGGAGCAGTCTGACCTGCTTGCAGGCTCCACGCGCTGCTGCTCCAATGACAACGGTGATTTTTCATGCATGTTATTGAAAGAAGGAAGTAACTATTTGCAGTAAGCCACGTACTAATCAGGAGCTGGATTCTTGGGTACCTTTAGCCTGTTTGTTTTTTCCTCTGAGTGACTGGCTTCTAAGCAGGACACTTTGCAGCCCAGAGCCTATGCCAGCCCTGCAGGGTCTGGCATTTGTCAGTCACTCAGAAGATGGGAACTCAAGTGAGAGTTTTTCCCAGTTGCCAAACATTGTTCGTATTTAGGGAGGCTTTTTGTCCCAACCTCAGAGGAGCTGTCAGTATTCTGGCTGCTAGGCAATGCTCCTGCCAGCCCAGGGGCAAAAGAGGAGAGACAGGGTTGTCCAAGTCTCTGGCTAGATAACGCCTGGATTTCACCTCCAGCATGTGATTCAGCTGTTTAGCAGTTTGTGAATGCAAACACTGAAAACCATTGAAAACCAAAGGGGCATGGGAGAAGAGGAAGAGGCATTTTATTTTTCATCTCCCCTTCTCTGCCTGTTTTTGTCATGTTGCTGTTCTCCTCCTTCCCCGCTCCTCAGCTATTTGGCAGAATCGCTGCCATTGCAAATGTACGTGACTAATCTGTTACTTGAGGAACGGGAAGGCAGATTCACAGGCACGAATGACCCGGGCTATTGGGGAGCTGATGGGATCCTCTGCTGGGAGAAGTGTCGGTTGGTTTCTTTTTTTTTTTTTTTCCAGAGGTCTGCTCCCTTTGTTAAATGATGGGAGAGAGATACCCATCTGAGTGTTACATGTGATGGATAGGGTCTCTGTTAAAGAGGTGGCCATCCTCTTCCCAGCCCTAGAGGCAGATGTGCTGCACCGGGACTGCACGTCCCCCTTCCCCCCTCCAGACGATGGCATGGTGCCATTAGCCACAGCGTGCTCACTCGACTGCAGAGGCTCTGGAAGGTCTGAGTGTGAGAATAGGGCAGATCCTTACTCGTTCATCTCCTAACCAGCTCAGGCAGAGACTCGAGGCCGTGGGACTGGAATGCTCTAACCTGAATACAGCCAGGCACTGTCCCTTCAAGCCTGGTCCTTGCCTCTCTCCACTGCTTTGCCTTGCTCTGTTTCAGCTGTGCATCCTTAAGTGCTCCAGGGGCTCCAGGCCAGAGGGCTCTCTGCCCCGCTGAGCTGATCCTGAAGAGAAGGGGTGATGTGCCAGGAGGTCTGGGAGGCAAATGTCATTTCATCACTGCTCTCCTGGGAGAGGTAGAGGGATCCAGCATGGGAACAACGGGGGTGGGGGGGCAGGGGTTAATGAAGAGTAATGGGATAAATTAAAGCAGGGGAAATGTAGGCCAAGTATTGGGGGAAAACATATGTTTAAATCTTGGCAAGCCAAGAATTATTTGTTAAAAAAAAAAAAAAAGTGAATTCCAAAGAATGACTAAACTATTGGATACAGCTCCTAACTAGGTACCTAGAAAATGTGTTGAATCAGGCTGTTGTAGTGAATTACTAGCCCAGCTCTGGAAAATATACCCTAGGGAGCACCAGCTTTCCTGGTTTTCCACTGCTCATAATGCCAAAGTGAAATCTCCTGAGGCAAAGGGACATTAACTAACTTACAGTGCCATCTAGCCCCATCTAAGACATAAGACGTTTATGAGTGGTTGCTAATTTTGTTCCTGTAACCAGGAGGCTGAGTCACTTCAGCTCAAACCCACCTCCTGGGTCATGTGCTTGTGGATGTAAGTGTATCTTGGAGTACATCCGTACATGCACTGGGATGTATTTTTAAAAACCTGTCCAAGAGCCATAAATGTAAATGCCTGACTGGGAGCCATCCAAGCTGGACAAATCCTATGTGTTTTCATGGCCACTTGATGTGGGAAGGACAGCTCAGTATTGCTTAGGTCTGTCTGACACTTCCCAATGATAAGACCTTACTTTGATGGCTTAGGGATTTGCACTCTGCAGCTGTTTGAGCTGGGAGTGTTGGGTGCTGGGTGCTTGCTACAGGCTACTTGTAGGGAGTTCTCCTCAGAGCAGTGTTTGTACAGCTCCTGAGCAGTAGATGGACTGATGCACGGCTTTGCTCTTTCTGGGGGGGAAAAAAAAGGCAAATATGAAAGCAATAGTGCTGCTGCTACCATTCATTTTGAGAAACACGGTGGGTTTAGTGGTGGCAGAGCGTGGTGGCTCCAGCTCCTGCTGCCCACACTGTGCTGTGACTGCATTCCTGCATCTTTCACTGCGCCCACTGCAGACATAGACTCCTCTGAGAGATGGGGACTTGGGGTGAGCTCTGATGACCCATGAAAGGCCACAGCGTGGAGAAAGATGCCTTGGGATCCCTGGTGCAAGGGTTCAAGACCCCCAGAAGTCTGTGAGAGTCCTAAAATTGCAGTGTTAGCTCTTTGGGCATCTGCTTTCTGCCCACGTGTGCTCCAGAGGGATTCAGTGTGCGCTGCTGGGGCCCACGGGTTTGGTACAATATTTTGGTTTTAAATCTGCTAAACTGGTGTTAGCCTTTCTTTTCTGCTTTGCAGAAGACTAATGCAAGGAAGCTGGCCAGACTGCCAAAGGTAGCAAAGTAACCTTTCTTTGTGGAGGGAAACACCCATTATCCTAACTGGGCTTGGATTACCAGAGTGTTGTTTTGCACTTTCTCCTTTATGTTTCCTTTTTTTTTTTTTTCCCCCCCTCTCCTGTGCTTGCAGTAATGTCCGTAGCCAGACATATGCTCATGGCCTGGAATGAAGTGGACTGCAATTACATCCTAAGGGAGTCACTCCACGGGGGTTTTGTGAAGGCAGGACGCAGGCTCTGTTGCTGCTGCACATGTGCTTTTAGACCTCCAACTGCACTCACTCTGCCTTCAACTTTGTGGGAACGAGGAGCAGAAGGCTCAGAAATACAGCCAGTCTGGTGCACATCTGGAGGCAGTAATTGGAGGGAAAGTGTGCACCTTCTGTTTTCTATCAAATGAGGTGTTTTCTTGCATTAGCGATTTCAGCGCATCAGCACCAAAATTCTGCCTTTAAATGCACTTGCTCCCCCTTCCCCAGTGCTCTGTGCTGGTTCAAACCTTCTCCAAGCATAAAGGTGCTTGGAGCTGGGTTGCAGGGTCAGGTCTCTCTCCCACAAGGCTCCTTGTGCCTTACTTCCTTTATCTCCAAGAGCAGCAAGAAGCACATACTGTGGGTACGTAATCATTTAATCCAGGCTGGTGAAACCTGTTCTCCAGATGAACAACTGACAGATCGTTTGCTCTGTAGCTCTGCATATGAATGCAATGTTTGTTGGGGTGGTTGGATGCTGGTGCCAGCTTTCCACTCCTGTTTCCAGCAAAGCCAAAGAGCAGCCTGACCATGAATCTGCTTCCAGCTCCTTCCTCTGCTCCCTGCAAAATGCTTGCTGCAGCTACGTTATTCCCGGGGCTCTACCTCCGTGGCTGCTGGCTGCTGTGTGGACGTAGTAGCTAGCTGTGCAGATACCTCGCAGGTGAATGCAGCCCTTGGAGGAGCGCAGCGGGCTTGGGGCGCTCGGGATAGGAATGTGATTGCCTGGGGAGGCTGGTGATACCTGAAAGGGTGCAGCCAAAACTAACAAAGGTGTGTTCAGAGATAGATACAGTTTGATCTTTAGCCCTTGATACAAACCTTACCTCCTCTGGGGAGGCTGCTCTGCCAATCCCTGCTTGTAAGGGTGTAACAGCCTGGTGGATTGCCGGTGATAGGAGTTCCAGGAGTGGAGCGCAGTGGGGATGTGTCCTGCTGCCTCCCTCCTAACTGCTGTGAGCTAGCAGGGGCAGGAGAAAGGTGCATCCCCTGTTTTAGGCCTCTGGAGTCCTCAGGTCTGAATGTCAGATGTGAGGAGCTGGTGTGTGTGTTATCATAGAATCACAGAATTATTTGTGTTGGAAGGGACCTTAAAGATCATCTAGTTACAACCCCCCTGACGTGGGCAGGGTTTCTCAAAGCCCCGTTCAACCTGGCCTTTAACACTTCCAGAGATAGGGCATCCTCAGCTTGTCTGGGCAACCTGTTCCAGTGCCTCACCACCCTCACAGTGAAGAATTTCTTCCTAATATCTAATCTAAACTTACTCTAGTTTAAAGCCATTACCCCTTGTCCCATCACTACATGCCCTTGTCAAAAGAGCAGAGCCAGTGGTTGATTGCACGTTGTGCAAATGGATGCGCTCATGCAGGGTCTCTGAGTGCCAAGCACTGAAAGTCTGTCGTCTCCTAAGTGCTGAAGGTACCTCTGGTGGGCAGCCTACCCTGCTCTGCTGTGGGAGGCTGCTAGCCCTTGTTTGCAGCTTCTCTGGTTTCAGGTTCCAGATTTTGTATTGTGAGCAACAGCTGGTGGTGGCACACTACCAGAGAGAGCACTATGGTGAGCACTGGTGGCAGCCACTGCTCCGAGAAAAAACATTAGAAACTTACCAGGTGAATATGCAACGATTTCGCAGTCATATTCTTTATTTTTGGCTTAAGGAGCAAACGGAGGGCTTATGGCCAGCTTGTGCCCCTTGAATCTGCTTGCACTGCCTCTGAGGATGGAGAGCTGAAAGAAGCTTGCTTGCATTCAGATTGAACTCCAGACTTCTTTAAAATGCCTTTTTTAAGAAGAGCACGTGTTAAATATTTTTGGGGCCAGCACTGTGAGGTTGGCTCAGCCTCCAGAGACACTTTCCAAAGCTTGTTGTCCAGAATAGTGTGCTCTAAAAATGCACTGCATCCCCCTGCACTAGCTGGTCCGACCTACTGTGGCTGTACAACAGGGTTTTTCTTTCAGGTGGGAGGAAATCCATATTAAGATCTGTATTTGTTACACATTGCAAGAGCTGCTTCTTTTTCTTACTTGCTCCCTTTTATGCACCTCCAGTGCCTAGCTCTGTGCTAGATGAAAGCCTGTGGGGCATTCAGGCAGTGCAGGTCTGGGCCATGTATCACCCTGTCACCAGGGCCGAGCTGGGAGAGGCCAGTACATGTGCACAGCTCAGAGCAATGAGTGCTTGGGTGGGGGAAAAGGGAAGTTTGAAACTATCACTGGTATTTTATCTTCAGCTTAACATGGCTCAGGTTTGTCAGCAAGACACCATGGGCCTGGAATTTCAGGTCTGAGATGGAGCTGGGAAGAACATCCTAGAGCTCCTGGATTGCTATCTAGGGCTTTAGAGACAGATTCAGTCAAAGCTTCCTTCTTCCTGAAAAGAGACAGATGTCAGTGTGATGTTTGCATCTGTTATATGAAGTCCACTAAGACCTATTCAACCCCCTGCCTCTGTATCATTCTTTTTGGCAAGCATTAACTAATAATGAAGGCAGTAAGTCTTTCTTGAAGTTATTTTTCTTGCTGCTCCTGTATCCCACTCTGAAGCTCCCCATGGCAGATGCTACAGAGGTGAAAACCAGTGCTCCTGCAGAGACAGATTAGCAGCACACAAAATGATCTTTCTCTTCCTTGTGCATCTCAGAGCCCAGAAACTCTCCCATCTCCCCAGCCTTGCAGCCCAGCTGTCCCAAACCCCAGACAGCAGGGATGGATAACAGCTTGCTGCTCCCTGCATTGTAGCCCAGGCGATGGAAAGATAATGACAAGGATTTCTCGGTACAAGTATGAGCATGAATCCTCTGAAGAAATATTAACTCTAGTTGCAGTGGAAAAAAAAAAAAAAAAAGTTAAGTAAGTGCACACACATACACACACAACCTTGACTTCATGTAACACTGGAAGGTTTGGTTGTGTCTGACTTTTCTTCTCAGCTACTGATACTCAGACTCCTCCCAACATGCCTCCACCACTGGAGCAACAGCTGCCGTGCTGAGGTGCACTGCACAGCTGCCAGCTCTCCTCACTGCAGATCAAGCCTTGCACTGTGTAACTGGGGGATTTCCTTGAGGCCCTTGTGCCTCTCTGCCAGAGTGCATGGAAGGGGGAAGCTAAATAAGAAAAAACTTTCTAGCACTCATGATTGTGCAGGGCAACTTACAAATAGGAAATAAGTGTGACCTATGGTCCAATAATAATCTTTTTGCCCCTAGCATGGCTGTATGAACTGTTCAGATGATATGCAGGAGCAGGGGAAGAAAATGGAGCCCTGCTCAGCGCTGCAGGCCTTTTGCCCCTGCAAAAGAAAGACTGAAAAATTTTTTTGTCACTTTGGATGCTAACTCCTGATAGGGAGTGGCTTTAGCTATGAGGAAAGACATGGTTAGTGCTTCCTACTGCTGGTTGCTCCCTTTTGCTAAGGTTTACCTCAGTGGTGGCAGCCCAATGAAGGGTGTGATGGTCCATCACAGATTAGCTCCTAAGCCTTAGGATGTTTTGCTAAATGAGGTGCTAGACCAGTCTGTGGAAATCTTGTTCTTGAGTTATCATTTATTTTAAATGCTAGGCCCTGCCTGTAAAGATGAAGTGTTTTCTGGCCTCGCTTGTCAGCAATGCTGCCATTCTTTCCATTCTCTATCTTTATTGCTTCCACAGTGGATACAGAGACACGAGCTTTCAATACCTGCAAGTTTCCATCTGCTCTGTTGGCAGCGCTCTGCGTGAAAGGGACGATGAGAAGTTGGAGATGCTACAAATAAGCATCCAGACAGTAATCCTCGCTTCCCCAGTGAGGCAGTGTGTTTTGTGTGGTTAGGGCAGCAGGAACAGGGCTCATGAGTGACAGAGCAAAAAATCAGTGATTGCTATTTGGCAGGATGTACTTAAAACTTTGTCAAGCTAGGCAAGTATCTCCATTGTGGTCTCTGACTCACGATTCAAATATGCTGGGAACATTTGAGGGGGCTGGGTCAGTTCTTTAAGCAGTGGGAAAAACAAGGCTTTAGTGCACTACGGCTCTGTCCTCTACTGTTCTGCTTTGAGGAAACTGGTGTGGCTGGTGGTGGGGAGAGGGAGGTGTTGTGAAACCACACACGCACACACGCGCATGTGATTTTGATCCCTCCTTAAAGTGTTTCAGACTCATTTGACTGCTGTGGCTGAGCTGAACCGCTTCTGACTTGTCCTCCTTAAGGTGAATGGAGGACAAGGCTGTGCACTGTGGCTGGTGACAGCTCAGTCTCCGCCTCTGCTGCAGCAGCCTGCACCAGCCCCTTCCAGCTATTTGATACCACTCTGTGGACACAAGAGTGTCACAAACTGGCCAGTTAAACCAGGTTTGCAGCTCTGGTGTGTGGTCATTATGGTGGCAAAAAGCATCCGGGCTTCTGGTGAATCAGGCAATGAGGGTAGGAAGGCTTGCTGGCAGCTGGGCTCTCCCGCTTCCTTCCACTGCTGCAGATCAAGCCGTGCAACCTCCCAGGGGGGAGGGTGCTTTTATGCCTTTACCAAAGGTGCTTTCGGTTGATATGGTGAGTTCCTGCACATGGAGGGGAAGGCAGATATAGCCAGACATCCTCTCCCAGATCCTGCTGCGTGGGTGAGAGTGGCTGCTGGCAGTGGGGTTGCTCCTTCATGGTCCTCTGGCTGAAGGCAACAACCCGTTTGGGGATGCTTCCCAGAAAATACAATTGCAAAGTAGGCCCATGCTTTCAGTCCATGGTTTTGCACCTTCTGCTCCTGGGAGGGGCTGGAGTGAAAACCGGGATACAGTGCTGGAGAAGTATGGCCAAAAATGAGCAAAAAGGAGGTCCGGCTGCGCTCAGTTCAGAGCCCAGCTTCCTGTGTGTTCCTCTCTGCTACGATTCTGACCAGAAATTCCATTTTTGACCTGAAAAATCTTCCAGATGAAAATTAAATTATAAAAGTGATGTATTCCCACAAGAAACTTCAGTGTCAGCAAATAAGCATTTTTTTTTTAAAACAAAAAACTATTTTATTCACACACACACAATACTGGCTCCCACTGATACCATACTACAGCATTACCCTGGTAAAATCTCCATTATTTTGTTTAGTAAAAAATTATTATATTTTGCAATTAGCATCCATTAGGCATACAAGTTGCAAAGAATTGATACCAACCTTGCAGTCCTACTGAACGGGATACAGTTTGATGGTGAGTTATTAAATCATGACCTATGCTATACCTATGATTTATAAAAGGTGGCTGTCAGTGAAGAAGTGGTATGGATGACTTGTGGGACTGTTAACTCAGATAACAAGATTTTCTTTCCTTTTGTACAAAACATTGCCTGCTTTCTGCACAGCAAAAGTGCAAGCATTTTTCTCCAGCCAATGTGACTTGTAACACGGACTGTGTAAATATTTTCCGTATGCAAAGGTCTTTGCTCGTGGTTGTTATTGGTTCCATATTTACTTGGGATCTTTACATGCAGAGGATGGCTTTTGGCTTATGAAGAGAAGCTTCTCTGAGGCTGGATGATTTCCCCTCGCACAATGAGTCTCTTCAGGATTGCATGTAATGCACAGAAAGGCTGCTAGGGGCAAGGTGCTTTTCTGCATAACAGAAAACTTTGCTAGCTCATTAATAAAGGCCAAATAAAATAAAGCTTGGAAAGTCAACATGTTCAGGAATATGCGCTGTTCTGGGAAAGAAGCAGAGAGTAGGTGTGTATTTATGCGAACAAAAGAAGTCCAAAATGTAAACCATAATATATCTGTTAGCTCATTAATGCATCTCATGCTGACTAATTCCAGGGGTGTTCCTGCTGCCCAGCAGCAAAAGTGCAAATAAGTGGACAGCTGTGATTTAGTGCCAAATATTTAAACGCATCGTGACAATTCAGGCCACCCACACTCTTAAGTAAATAGAACTTCTGGAGAGTCGTTTCAAACTGGGCTGAAGTGCAGAGCAGCCACTTTCATGTGCATCTCAGCCAAACGGCCTGCAAGTATCTGGGGCCAAACTTTGCCTTCTGTTACACCCTGGGAGCCCCCATTCACTCCACCGAGTTTGTTCTGCGTAGATGAGGGCAGAGCTGACTCTTTCTTGATGCTAATCTGACTTTTTCTAGCTCAGTAAGTACAATATCACATGCAAATGTGAATGTGGAACAGATCTGGACTCGATTAGCTCCTGAATCCTTGACAAAAAGCCATAATTGTTTATCCAGATGATACTTCTCTACACTTTAAACCCAAGGTTTTAATGGGTTTGTAAAATAAATATGTGAGTGTAGACGACAGTAGTATCAAAGGTGTGAAGAAAGCTCTTCCCTTCTCCTCAGCAGGTACTGGGTATACATTTCAGTTATGCTCTTCAGAGCCTTGGGCAGGGGTGGCTGCGGATCTGAGGGTAGGAGGGAGGGTATTTCCAAGACAATGCTTAGCCCGGGGCTACCATTACAGATATGAAGGACCTGTGATATATATCTTTTTTTTTTTTTTTTTCCTGGTAGGCAGTGAAATCTGTGCTAGGGGCAATATCTGGGGCACAGGGTTGTTGGAGGAGGGGAAAAGCAAGAGAATATGAAAAAAAATTGTAGCTATCAGGGTAATCTAGGAACGCAAGTACTGAAACATTTTAATCACAGTTCTAAGGCTGTGTCAGTGCAGGGCAGAATTAAGGCTATTTGTATGCCTTGGTTGGCTATTTTTATGCCTTGGTTGCACACTGCCACACTTCAACAAGTTTGAATTTATTTAAAGCATAACTTTAACTCTGAATTCCCTGGTTTTGTAATGCCTGGTCTGGAAATAAGTGCAACCTCTTTATATTTTACTTTACTCTTAAAATAGGCTTTCCTCTTTAGCTCCATTTCTTTTGGCTTGGCAAGAGCACGGGCTGTCATTTCCTGCCCTCGCGGGTTTGCTGTTTAAATGGAGAAGGTGGTGTTTCTGAATAAAGGAACACAGCAGTAAAAGCTGGGATGGGAGATGGATGGCACACACAACAGGCACAGCCCAGTTATTGCTTTACTGCCTGTGCCTGACTATCTCCTGCATATGTGGCTACCTTTGGCACAGAGATACTATCCTTGGAGGTAGAAGGAGCTCACATGGGATTGGAATTTGAAATTCAGTTTCATGCTGTGGAAGTGACGTCGTGATGTCAGCTCCCACTAAGGCCACTGGAATTGGTGGGATGATGCTCAGCTCACATTGTGTCCCCTGTGATCTTGGCTCGCAGCTCTCTTGGCTCTGGGACTTCATGCTGTAGCCTCTCCACCTGGCCTGGGTGGGCACAGCTGGCCAAGTGACATGCCCAGGAATGGTGCACAGAGGTAGTCCTTGCAAGAGAAATTACTCTGCCTCCCCGCAGGGTAAATTGCCTCCTGCCTCCTGTGACAGAGAGGGCTGGTGGCTCAGTGAGCCCTGGGAACAGTCAGCGTCCCAGCTGCTTTTAAAATGAGTTTCTTTGGACAAGACTTCTTCTTGATAGGAGGGAAATGGCATCATTCCTGGAGCTTCTCTGCCTTGGCTTCTGCGTGCAGCTGTTACCTCCTTCCCCAAGTCCCAATTGTCCTGATGGGCTTCTTGCTTTGCTACACATCCAGAGACACAGTGCCTGTCTTCCCTTGCTCCCTTGGTCTCCTGTGGAAAGCTACCTCACTCTCTCATTTCTCTTCCAATGTACCCATGCCCTACCCCCTGACTAGAGCAAAATTTCCCTCTTTTTTGGCAGCTGGCCTTCCCAGGGGCCCAGACTAACAGAAGCCTGAGCCCTAGCTGCCTGTGCCTTGGCCAGAGCAGAGCAACTATTCTCTGAGAGATAATGTTGCCTTAAAGGAGAAGGGATTATTTATTTCCCCATCTATTTTCCCACCACGCTCATCTGTTTTTTTCTCAGCTTCTGTGGGGAGAGTGATGCCTGTGCCTGGAGTCTGCTGCCACCCAGTCACCTACTGGGAGTTCCCCTCTTCCTGCACAATCTTCCTGGTTGTGGAGTTTGAGGCAGGCTTCCCATAATTAGTCCAAGCCTTGCTCTTGACTTTTAGCGAGCTCTGGATAAGGCCTTTCCAGGATTTGCAGCTCTCCTCCAGCTCGGTCCTCGCAAGCCAAGTGATGAGGCTTCCAGGGCTTCTCCCGTGGGATGGTTCCAGTGCATGCTTCTCACTGTCAGGAAGCTTTTCCTGATGCTCAGCCTAAATTTTCCCCTTTTCAAATGTCATCCTGGCACTCCTACTTAGCATGCACTTTCTGTGCGTCTCATTCTCACCAAGAAGGCTGTGCTTTTCTCTCTCACTGCCTGGGCTCTTTCTGGTGCTTGCTGGCTGTCACCCACTTTTCTCACACCCACCTCAGCTTAGCCAGTCCAAGCACATTATTTTACAGCTCATTCCCTTTATGAATCAAATCTTCCAGCCTTTTTCTTTTTCTTTTTCTTTTTCTTTTTCTTTTTCTTTTTCTTTTTCTTTTTCTTTTTCTTTTTCTTTTTCTTTTTCTTTTTCTTTTTCTTTTTCTTTTTCTTTTTCTTTTTCTTTTTCTTTTTCTTTTTCTTTTCCTTTTCCTTTTCCTTTTCCCTTTCCCTCTTTCCCTTTCCCTTTCCCCTCCTTTTCCCTCCTCCAACCACACAGGAGTGATTTTCTGGTGCCTGCCACATGGTTTGGAACATTTCTTTCTCCCATTTGGCTGGTAAGTTTTCTAGTGCAAAGTACTGACATTTCTTTGTTGCTGTGGGCAGCTGTCCCTCTGGGTAAGAAACAGCTGGGGATGGGTAAAGGCACAACTGGATGTCCTGGGAGCAGCCCAGACAGGTGCCCCTCAGCTACTGTTGTTGTCATGCAGACTCTCCAAAACAGACTGAGCTCCTGCTGTTGCCTTCCTCTGTGTGGAGTCACGACCACTCTCCCCTGTTTGTCCTTTTCCCATGGATTTCATGGATATGAGGGTACTAACTTGCTACTGAGTAAGGTCTGCATGGGCAATGGCCTTGAATTCAGGGAGAATTGCAAGGGAAGAGGGGCAGGCTCTGCCCCATGGTGTGCACACATGAAATAAGTGCACGTGCATCATTATCAAGCCAGTCTGAATGTGCTTCCTGATAAGGAATAAAGCATCACCAGAATGGAAAAGAGCAAGAGACAGCTTGATTTTCCTTCTGTCTCCAACTTCTTTGCTGCCACATGATGTGGGTTTTGTTCTAGATCAGGACCTGGCATGACGGGCTGAGCTGCTCTCCTGCTGACATGGTCACTGGTGTTGAGTTCTTGCTTTGCTGGAGCCAGAAAACGAAGAACAAAAGGGATGGGTAAGGCGCATCCACCACTGCCTGCAGTAGAAACCAAAGTTGTTCCTTTCCTTTGGCATCGTCTGGTCTCTGTACAAGGAAAGGACAGAGACTTATGGCCCACCTCTCGTGGGTTGGGTATTATCAGCGGTTTCATAACAGTAGAGTTTTAGGCTTAACTCCAGCTCTGCTTTTGTGTAGATGTCACTGAGGGGTAATGGTGTAACCTGTTTAACAGTGTGACTATACAATCTGTGGTTATTTCCATGTAAAATAGTCTGCATACTTTTGTAGAAACTGGGAGATTTTTATGGAATTGTGAAAATTGTGAATTATGTGTGAAATATAGTTTAAAGCACGGAACTGCCTTTTGTACACGAGTGCAGACACACACACACACACACAAGCATGTATCTAGTTGCATGCTCCGCTCTGTAAAAGTGATGTTGATTTTGAAGGTTTTGCCACTGCCTATTGCAGCTTCTTTCCTGTCACAGAGGCAAGGAGCACCAGAGGGTTTGCCTCACAGGGCAAACAGCTTGGCACTGTGCGTTTCATGGCTAGAGGGTCACTGAGCCTGGTATCACCTAGCCAGGAGCTGAGTTGTGCTAGTGACCCAGCCTTTAGGGAGAGGTGCCTCTGTTTCTGTGCTGGTAACCAATACTGCACTGCTGGGATAGTGGTTTAGCTATGACAGCAAAATGATGAGCTTTGCTTGCACTTGCTGAGCACTAGCACCGTACAAGTAATATTTATCTGAGATCAAACTGAGCCCTGACTGAATTGGCTGGCACAGAATCTGGGCTGTGTGCATGGTCTTTCAGCATTGGGATAGAGTCCCTCTGAGGCATCGAAACATGCAAATCCTTCCTGCCGGCCTCCTCCCTGCCTGGTTTTCCTGTCTATGGTGGGTTGACCCTGGCTTAATGCCAGGTCCCCACCAAAGTTGCTCTATCACTCCCCTCCTCAGCTGGACAGGGTAGAGAGAGGAAATGTAATGAAAGGCTTCTGGGTTGAGATAGAGGCAGGGAGGGATCACTCACCAATTACAGTCATGGGCAAACCATACTCAACTTGAGGAAATTAGTTCCATTTATCATCAATCAAATCAGAGTATGATAATAAGAAATAAATCCAAATCTTGAAAACCTTTCCCCCCTTCCTACCCTCCTCCCTCCCCCTTCTTTTACTGGGCTCAGCTTCACTCCCAAATTATCTACCTCCTTCCGACAGTGGTGCAGGGGGATGGCAAACTGAGGCTGCAGTCAGTTCATCTCACATTGTCTCTGCCACTCCCTTCTCCTCAGAGAGAGGACTCCTCACACTCTTCCCCTTCTTCAGCCAGGGGTCCTTCCCATGGGAGACAGTCCTCCATGAATTTTGCAAGGTGAGTCCTGCCCCGTTCTTCAAGAACTGCCCCGTTGTGGATCCCTTCCACAGGCTGCTCCAGTGTGGGTCCCCTGTGGGGTCACAAGTCCTGCCTGCAAACCTGCTCCACTGTGGGCTCCTGTCTCCACAGGCCACAGGTCCTTCCAGGAGCCTGCTCCAGCACGGGCTTCCCACGGGGTCACAATCTCCTTTGGGCATCCACCTGCTCCAGTGGAGGGTCCTCCACTGTGAATATGTGCTCCACTGTGGAGATCCATGGGCTGCAAGGAGACAGCCTGCCCTCACCATGGTCTTCATCACAGGCCGCAGGGGAATCTCTGCTCCAGCACCTGGAGGACCTCTTTCCCATCCTTATTCACTGGTTTTGGTGTCTGCAGGGCTGTTTCTCTCACAAGTTCTCGTTCCTGTCTTAGGCTGCAATTGCTCTTGTGTGGCAGCTTTTTCTTATTCTTAAACACTCAGAGGCACTCCCACCATCACCAGTGGGCTTGGCCTTGGCCAGTGGCTGATCTCTCCTGGAGCCAGCTGGCGTTGGCTCCATGGGTCATGGGGGAAACTTCTGTCAGCATCTCACAGAAGCCACCCCTGTAGCTGCCCCACTACAAAAACCTTGCCACAAATCAAATATACTGTCTTGGACATCATCTCCTCTCCAAATTCATCTGGAAGCACTTCTTTCTAATGTTTTTAGAATTCCAGAAGGGAGCTTAATCCCTTCAGCATCCTCCTTGTGCAAAGCATACCTGGGGTGCCGGATGGCTGAATAACCTCTCATGCACTGAGAGCCATTAGCATTTGAATTAGGGACATGAGGATAGGAGGCGATTATCCCATTTAACATCTGTTGAGTGCTGTTAAAGGGACACCTTCAAGAAGAACGAACAAAAAAGTAGTGGATTTTTCTCTTTTAGTAAGGGCTCCCCTGCCTCATATGAATATTGACATCCTCTCGTGCTTGAAAAGTGGTCCACTTTCCACAGGGACATCTTACGATTTTTAAATCTCTTTCCTTTAGAGGACTGGAAACCTGAATACACCCAACAGCATGCCAGCAGACAAGAGTGAGAAAGTAGAACTGTCCCCAAACAGAAAGGGAAGTGGTTCCAGGTATTTGGGAGCCAGGCTAAGCCAAGTGTAAAGAGAACAGTCACAAAAAAACTGCAGAAAAGAAGCAAAAGTTGAAGCATCTCCTCTCCTCTGGAGTGCTTCAACCATAAGATGAACAAAAAATCTCTGAGAATTTGGCTAAAGCCAGAGAAGTGCATTTTGAAAGTGTAGGATCTACTCAACATATTGCATAAGGAAACCTTTTTTTTTTTGTGCAGGACATTTTTTCAGTAGAAAGCAAAAGTGAGCAGGAATTATTACAGTTAATAGTGTAGGTAATGCTGCAATACAGATAAATTTCTGTCCTCGTCCATGACTCCAACTCTCTTGACAGTGTGTTAAGCAAAAAAACAAAGCTCCAGTCCTTGTCAGCAGAAGGAAACCTTTTCTGGACTCCTGCATCTCAAACATGACTCATTTTGCAGCTTCACCTTTTAGAGGAAGCTGAACAAGCTGAGGATGCTGCACTTTCACAAGGATTCATCTATGTCAGCTCCCACCAAGAGGCTGGTGACTGGCTTCCTAACCTTTCAGAAGGTCTGACCCCTCATTCAGGTGTGTTGCTGATGCCTGATCCCCTTTCTGAAATCGGGCTCAGACTGGGTACCCTGAGGTGTTTCTGGAAAGTTGGCTTCCTTGTCCCCCCAGAGAGCAGCATCTCACAGAAGACAGAAATAAACCCCCATGGCTTTTGTCTTCAGTGGAGAGTGAAGAGGCACAGTGATGTGGGGAAAAGTGAAGGGGCTTTTTTGTCCCCCCATGATTTGAAGTTGGTAGCAACCAGTGTGCCTTGGGTTGAGTTAATACTGCAGTGTGAGAAAATCAGTTTAAGAGGGTGAGGTTGTCCCTGGGGCAGAAGCGATGAGAATGGGCAGACAAAAATAGTTCTCCAGCCTTTTCTGTGGAGCTGGAGGTTTTGGCTTCC
Source organism: Empidonax traillii (assembly GCF_003031625.1). NCBI lineage: Eukaryota > Metazoa > Chordata > Aves > Passeriformes > Tyrannidae > Empidonax > Empidonax traillii. The sequence continues at coordinate 459,762 of NW_020955730.1, read as the reverse complement.
TCTAGGATTGAAGGGGATAAATCTTTTCTAACAAGCCAGAGAAGTCTATGAAAAGTCAAGACTTTTCCACTTGACTTTTCAGTTTCTTTCAGTACAGTTTTTCCTCTCTGTCTATGATCTTTTCTTGCAATAAACTTCTTTTGAGGTGGGTGCAGTGGCAATATCCAAGCAAAGGTGAGGATTCAGAAACATTTTTAATGTTAAGTAACATCCTTCCTGTTATTTCCTCCTTCATTATTTTTACCCTCTGTGATGACCACTTACAGCCTAATTAATGTGGGCATTATTTCCATACAAAGTAGTGGTAGCAACAAAGATGAACACACCTCTTTTTAAGCTTACTTGTTTCTAAGAAGGCCTTTTTTATACCATCCTTACCACTTATCTGACCAATAAATCTGAAAATACATGCAAATGGTATTTACTGTGTTGTTACATGTACCTCGAAGCAGATGGTGAGCCAGTAACGAAGCTCACATTTTTACACCTTTATGCAGCACCTGGGGATTGGATGGGGAACTGGATTAAATTCCTGCACATTTTGGGGCTTCACACAGACCTCTGCCTTTATGGCAAGTGCCTCACAACTACTGCCAACCCCAACCACATTGTTTTAGGGTATTTTTCTTCACATAGTATGAATAGAAGAATGCTGACAACACTTCCTCCACCTCCCTGTCACCCTTGCCCACAAGTAATGTTTCCAAAGAGCCATGCCAAGGTTTTGAGCCGTCGTTGTGTGCATTGCTGATGTCTCAGTCACCTGGGTGCCCTCATGCTTTTTCCATACTAGGTGGCCCAGTTCAGCTTATATTGCAGCATCCCTGGGCACTGTGTGTGGGCTGTACAGTAAGGCAGATGCAGGGAGCTGGGGGTGCTGCAGGATGGAGCCCAGGGCAAAGTGCTGAGCCCTCTTTGCTCACTGACATGGAAAAAGGAGTGGGAAGCACATCTCACTGTTCTAGGGCAGAGGCTGAGCCTGTAGCGAGGCTCCTCGTGACATTAAACCATCTGAAGGGCTGCTGTTAATCACCATAAGGAGATCAAGCAGGTCTGTCCTGTAACCAGGGCTAGCAGCAGGCTGTGTGGGACTCGGGTGACCCTGAGACACCACGAGCTGCTTTGACTCATTCCTGTGCGGTGCAGGAAGGAGAGGGCAATGGTAAAAGGGTCTGAACTGCAGCCTGTTTGAGAGACACAGAAGCCCACTTGCCATGGCCATACAGAGTCAGTACCTAATCCTTTGGGCATCCTTGCTGTGCCATAGCCACTGGCAGGGTGAGGGTCCATGCCAGGCCATAGGCTGTTCCACCAGCTCTTGCAGTTTGCCCTGAGGCTCACTCATTGCTCCTGGAAGAGTGTTTGCTGTCCCTATAAGCATCCTCTGTTCAAAGCCTGTGGGGTTAAATGTGGGAGATGGGTGTTGCCAGCAAAAGTGAAACCCACCTGTGGAGTTTCCTTGGGAAAGTCCTCCCTGCTGAGGAGTTCAGCAGTGAAGCAGCACTGAAACCTACTCTTATTTCATTGGGTAACACCCAGGCCTGGGGAAAATCTCCCAGGAGATCACCCTCAAACACATACACACACCCCCCCCTCATCCCAAAGCTCTGCCCTTCCACTTGCCACCCAAGTGCAGAGGATTAGTAGGCATAAAGGGTTCTTTTGCTGAAATCTGACCTGCATGGGGCAGATATCTTCTTCTGGATTCATTACCATAGCTCCCATTTTTTAGAGAGAAGTAGATGTACGATGTGTTTGACATCTGTTTTGGGATGAGATGGATTGCACCTTCAATACATTTGTTTCTCAAGTGGATCTGACATCCTTGTGTAGCCAGTGAATTCCTTCATCTCACACAGCCACCTTTGTCATCTCTGTAGCCTTCATTGCCATTCCTCTCTTGCAGCATCCACAGTTTTCAGTATCTTTCCTTTTTATCACTTTGTTTTCAGAGGCCTCAGCTATGGGTCATTCCTTTCCATTCACGTGGTCCTTTCTCCTGCACAGCACCTCACCGTGTAACTCTCCCCTCTCCTCGGAACCTGTGTTTCTCCATGATGCTGTGTCTTCTGCTTATTTTCTCTGGCTTAATGCATCACAGTTCTCAATCTTTTCTCTCAGTCTCTCATCCCCATGTTCTTTCTTTATCCCTCTCTCTTCCCCTGGGCAATGGCTTGCTGCCTCTTTGTTGAACTTGATTCTTTGGGAAACACCTGTGTTAGCTCCCCCAAGCTCTGCCTGCACAGCAGGCTCCAGCACAGCAGGCTCCAGCACAGCAGGCTCCAGCACAGCATTCCATTCCCTTGCTTGCCTCTCAGCCAGCCAGCAGCTAAGCACTGGTGGTCGAATCTTCATTGGCAGAAAAAGGAGCTTTATCGGAAAGATACTTAGCATTTTATAAGGGAAAACAGGCCTTGGGATGGGCAGTCAGTTCACCTCCCTGGGATTAACTGAGCTTCCTTCTCTCTATGTTCCCCACTGCAACCAAGGCCAGGCATGGGAGTACCCATTGCATGTCCCTGGCGTCCTTGACCAAGCACAGGACTCCTCAGGGCACTTTCTCCAGCAGCTGCTGACTGCAGGGATCCCTTTATAACCTTATACCCACCACACAGGGGTAGCATGTAGGGTAGTTAAGCCAAAACCCTGCTCTGAAACCCTGGGGTGTAATGCACAGCAGTGAGCTCAGCTGGGGAACTCAGCAAGTTTGTGGCCTGTTCTCCCATCTAGTGTTGGACTTCTACAGCAAGGGGTGGACCTGCTTTCCAAGTAGTCCCCTGCTCCCCATGCTCCAATGAGTTCTTTCTTTTCTGCTGCTTCAGATCCAGTGACAGGAACTGCTGGGGAGAGAATGACTTCAGGCTGCAGGCTGTTTTCCCTTGTGGCTGAAGGGATGCTGTATTTATTACCTATTTTCCTGAGAGAACTCAATTCCCCAGGGTAATCGCACTCTGACACTGTCCCACAGTTATAAGAATGGCCGACAGATGCTCTTTCAGATTTTGGGCAGTATTCAAGCCATTTTGGTAGTAAGATACAACAGAGCAAGGAGCCATACAGGTTGAGAAGAGCTGTCTGAGGAAGACTGCTCCAGTGTTTGGGAAGAGGGTGTTCCCCTAGGCATTACCTCAGAGACATTTGTCATTTATTTCAGATTTAATCAGCGCACCACTGTCAGCACAGACGCAGATTAGGTCTCAGCATGGTAAATTCAAAAAAACCCAAGTTTAAATGCACAGACATTTGCTGATTTACCTCCAGACCAGAAAGAACAATGCCTGTTATTTCTTCCTGGCACGGGAGACATTGCAAAGGTCTGCAAACAACCTTTGCACAGCCAGAGAATGCATCAAGTGCACTCTGGACATTGGTTCTGTGGGTCTCAGCTTGGGGCTGTCAGCACAGTGATGTTTTCCGAAAGTGGGGCACCATGTTGCACTCATCTACAGCTGCCCTGCTCTCAAACACACACAGACATCTGCAGGAGATGGGAGGTACCCTTCTGGTGGAGGCATCAGCTGGATGGCAGCGTGCCTTTGACCGAGAGGAAAGGAATGCAGCATCTCCTGGTGACTGAAAAAGCTTGGGTGGTTTTGCACATAGGAAGCTCTTTTAAATGTGTTTCCTCCGACTGCCTGGCCTTTTGTTTTTCAGCCATGCTTGATGCTGGTGTTGGAAAGCTGAACTCCCCAAAAGTGAACTTCCTCTCCTACTATAAACTGACCCTTGGGGTTGCTATAGTGACTGCAGAGCAGCCGGCGGGCTGTGTAAACACTCCCTCCCGCTTCCCATCTCACTGGGCCTGAGAGGCTGAGCCACGGGATGTGCGCAGCAACCTGGATTATGCGGGTGGTTGTGAAATGCAAAACCGACAATTTCTCTGCTTCCTCCCTGCTTCCCCCACAGGGAGGCAAACCCAGCAGGCTGGTAGCAGGCACAAACACGCCCGTCCTGACGAATTTGGGCACATGGCATGGTACCGCAGAAACCAAATCCAGACGCTCACCTGGGGAGCTTGAGCAAGATGTGGAAATACATGGTGCAACTGGATTCTCTGCAACATCTGATTCCTGTGGCCTCACTGACTGTTGAGCTTCCAGCTGTGCGGGGAGAGCAGTTTGGTACATACAGTGTCACAGCTCCTTCTATGTAATTAATTGGAACAATCAGCCGAGTGTGAAATCCATCAGTCTCTAGGTCCTCTGTTGCTCACTTTGATGTCAGCTCTTCCTCTTTCATTTTTTTTTTTTTAAAGCATTTCATTACAGTCTGTTCTTGACTCTCTGAGTCATTTTCTAGACATTGATGTTTGTGTGTGACTATATCCATCCTCATAAAAGGAGGTCAGGTATTTCAGCAGCAGTAGCCTGTGAGACAAACTGAAGCATGTGGGGAGGTGTTTCCCAGGCAGAACAGGGTATGCATCCCCTCCGGCCACTGCAGATGTTCTTCCAAACTGGCAGGTACTGCTTAGCCAGGGATTCTGTGAGAGGTGTGCTAAACCACCCTGCCAGGAGGAGATAATCAGCTCTGCTCTCACTGCACTGGGATGCAACTTAATGGGTTGTCTTCAAGAAATAAGGTTGCTGTCCCACCACAACAGGCCTGTGACTGCTCCAAAAAGCACAGAGAACATCATATCAAAGGTGTGTACAATAAAGCATCTGCTTCATGCCATCTGGAGGGCCCATTCAGAAGTGCCAGGCATCCTGCAAAACATCCACCTATGCCAACTGCCAATACACACTTTTGTTTTACTATTAAGAGACTTCCTGGCACGAGGATGGATGGACTTATGTGATCCCATTTTTATGTGCTCAGGGTGTCACTGACCAAGCTGATCGATAGGTACCTTTGATCAGACACCTGGCTATACAGTCACAAGCTGTCCAGGGATTCTGCGAACTCCCATCCTTTCTGCCACATTTGGAAGTGTGTCCTTAGCCCCTGCTAAACAAAGTACTGGTGGAGGCAGAGGAGAAGGACATTTCTGCAAGACTGCTTGTCTGTAATCCAAAACATGTCCCTATAATCCCAGCCTGTGACTCAGAGCTGGGGGGATGCAGAGGGTCAGTGTGGCCTGCTCATCCACTGCAGTGAGTTATTACGCTCCAAAGAGAAAAGGAGCCTCAAAACCTCACTCTGATTGCTGTGAATGATGGCAGTGGGATAAGTTGCACAAAGTATGCAAAATCAAAGGCAATTCTGAGACACATTTTGTTACAATATGAAATAGGGACCGGCTCCATAGTGTCTCACTAAACAGATGGCAGGTGCTGAGTCTGATTAAACAGGGTTTTCCAAATCACTCGCAGAGACAACTGAGAGGCAGGCAGAGGCATAAAGCAACACACAGTGCCTTCTGGATCTCAGTGGGTTTGCACTTCTCTGTTCACTCCATGCCAGCCTTGTTACGGAATTTAAAAATAAATCAGCTGAATTAGTTGGTGTAAGTACATGGCCTTTCCTGCTCCTGTCAAAGGAGTGCCCCAGTGTTGAGCAGTGCTGCCAGCTTGCCTGAGCTTGATGCAGAAAACGTGGTGAACCGGTAATGTGAAAACGACACTGATGCTCCCTTTTCCCCTGAAAATAACATCACAGAAATTAACAGCCTGCAACTCCCTCATTCAAGTAGGGGCTTAGAAAGTGTGAAGTGGGGCATATGCATTTGTGAAGTAGCTGGGTGGAAAGGAGTAAGGAAGAAGGAGGACAGGCAAAGCAGATCCGCTTTGGCAACCTTGGGAGCTCAAAGATGGTTGCGCGGGTGAGTTTATCGGTTTTCCTTAGAAGAAATCTTAAGCCAGCTAGGCTCTGATGAGGGCTGGGACATACTCAAATGATGTGGCATCCAAATTATGTCCATAGAAGCAGTTAACAACCTGGATGCTTTAAAAGTTATCAAAACCTCTGCAAACCTCAAGAGACTGGAGGTCTTTTGTGCAATTTTTGATGGTTCTCCTTGGAAGGCCAAATCTGTGGGCCCCACAGACAACAGCACCACTTAGCTCTCCGAGCCCAGCTGCCAGGGCTGCATCTCAGCTGAATGCCTGGCATGGCAGGGAGCACCTGAAGTCACCTCCAGTCTTGGTGTTAGTGCAGCTCTAAGGAAGCCTGAAGGAAGACAGTGCAAGGGACCTTTCAAATCTTTCCTGCATCTGGCTCCGATTCAGCTGCAAATGATCCAGGGATGCCCTTTCCAGATGTTGGACTGACACCGTGGCTGTCCAGGGAAGCTGAAAATTGCTGGGGGAGGGAAGGGGAAAGGATTATTAGCACAGCTCAGCTTAAAAATGAGGGGAGGTTTGTGAGGCTTCTCCAAGGCCTCTCTGCTGCAGGGAGCGTGTTCTCAGAGGTGCCCCTGGCTCTGGACTGCGAGTGGCCTGTCGGCGCTGCGGTCGGCTGCTGTTGCCTCCCAAAGCCGCAGCAGCATTGTTGAGCTGCAGACGTGCAGAACAGCTCACGCCAAGGCTGTGCACTCACAGGTGATCTTTTCCTCTGTACATTTTCCAGCGGAGCTGGCAGCTGCTCCTGCAGTGTGCATGCTTCATTGGCTATCCAAAGAAGGAACTGGGCGGGCGTTGATCCAATTGAGGCAGTTTCAAGGAGTGAAGGCAGGAAGGAAAATTACCAACTTTGACATATGTTGCTCCCTGCAGGTCTCTCTTATTATAGCCTGGCGGGATGTCAAGGTGCACAGACACGACCCAGAGCTGTAACACTCGATGGCTGCTTTGCCTCCTGTCCCACCCCTTTCACACAGGCAGGAGTAGCAAAATCATTTCTGGCATACCAGGAAATCCTGGTTCTCTCTATTATCAAGGAGGGAGTGAGCAGTTATACAACTTTGAGCTGCCATCAGCAGGACCCGTGGGAGGGAGGGGGGGAATAGTTCACTTGGAAAGGAATGCTGCAGTGTAGGGCAGTGGTTTTGACATGCTGGAGTGAAACTTGGCATGAAGGAACAGAGGGAATTCGTTTGCCAGGTAGACGTGGCACTTGAGCAAGAGATTAAGTGAAATGGCAGTGGAAACCTTGAGAGATCTTAAGAGGTGGCTAGTTAGCACAGGGCATGTATCTGCAGCCCTTTGTGCAGGTTTCACAGCACTGGGTGTCCATAGCTTTCAAAAATTATTATTTACCTGACTCTCTAGCTCTTTTATCTCGCCAGCACACATGAGAAGCCAGCTGTGTGCATAGTCCTACCTGGGGTAGGGCCTTCAACTTGACAAGAAGAAATGAAGACCCAGGGTTCACTGGCCTGAAGTGTTTGTCAGCCATTTGTGATGGCAGAAATCTACTTACTTTTCCGAGAATATTTAACCACTCTAGTGTGCCAGGAAGAATGTAGTGTGGCATAGCAGCCATCCAGAACAATGGCAAATATTTGTTCCTGGTAAAAATTTGCTTGCCACATGTCTTCATTTACAGCATATCTCCTGTCTTGGAGCAGATAGGAGGGGGGGTCTGAGGTGTCCCTCTGAAATGTCACTCTGAAAAGGCTGAGTCTTAAAGAGAGCACTTATGTGGAAAGGCTGGGAGAAATACACATGTGCATCAAGAAGCAATAGGTGTGCACTGGATTTACACCTTCCATTGTCCCTCCTGAAAGTCCCTGCCAAGGGCTTGACATCTAAACAAACACGTTAAACCTTCCTCTTTGCAGATTCTTTCTGCTGGGGCAAGTTCCCCATTGCTCGCTTTCACGCTGTGCTTTCAGCCGTTGCTTTTGTAGTCTGTCAGCACAACCTTGAGAGAAAGGACTTTGGCTGAGAGCTGAACACACAGTACCAGCTGTACTGATTTCCATCGCCTGGTATGTAGCAGTGGACTTTCACACTGTGCCTTCTTTGCCTCCCCCAGTTAGGATGAAATCTCTCGCCACAGTTTCTGCTTTTCTTTGTGGTGGAATGGACTTGGCCGTGAGAAGCAGTGGATTTAGGCTCCTGCAGCCCTGCTGTCAGGACAGGAGCCCCTTGGCAGGGTGCAGGCAGCCATGTGGGATGAGGGGCTGAAGGCATTGGAGGAATGTTGATGTTCCAACAAACTTTGGGATGAACTAGGAAAGCTGGAATGCATGATTGGATCAGAGAAGAGGAGGAAGTGAGTGGAAAAGGGAGATACCATGTGATAGATGGGAAGGAGAGCAGAAGGGCAGTGTAAAATCACACAGGGGATGGGCAGCATTTGAAGGATAAGGACAATAAAAGTTGAGGGAGTGTTTTAAGTGCTAACCCTCTGGGGAGCTTGTAAGAAATTGGGCATCTCTCCCACCCCCATCTCTGACTTGGACTGTATTTTAAAAAGAAAAGAAACAACAGTTATTTTAGTGACTATTTTTTTCTTTTTTTTGTGTGTGTGAAATACTCAAGTTGTCGCACCATGTTTTTTTTCCTTTACATTCTTCTGGTTATAGCAGTGAAATAGACTAAAACCAAAATATTTTGGACTTTGTCATATGCTTTGCTGCCCTGTCCTTTTCTCCTTTTTGTGACTTTGACAAGGAGAGGTGCAAAGCAGAGACTTCTCCTCTTCCTTAGCAGGGGTTTTACCCTGACCTCGTCACCCATGTAACGCAATGTTGCTACCTGGCAGCTATGATGCTCTTTAACCTTAAACAAAGGTTCACATGAAACACAGACCTTTTGTGTGGATAGAGGGAAATAGGATGAAGAAATTGGGTAATGCCAGAATGGCAGCATGCCTGGAACAAAGATTTGGAAGAGTAACGTGAGAAGGGGATGCTACAGCCTCCTCCTCAAATATTCCCCAGGTGCTGGGACATGGTCTAGAGAGTCCTCCCTGTCCTAGTTTCACTCAGATGTAAGGTCTCTTCATCCCATCATGTGGCCTGCAGATACTGGTCACTGACAACTTGTTTCACCTGCTTCCCCTTTGCATGCCCTGGAAAAGGGTGTAAAACCGTATTTCTACCCTGTCTCCTCTCTCGCTGCTATTTGTCCTTGCAAACTGTACCTAGAACACCTATTTTCTCTGGCAGCACTTTTTTTTGTATCCCAGGGGACTTGTAAAAATTAGGGTCGGCTTGACATGAGTGGAGTACTGTACAGAGAAATTTACAGCTGTTTGCAACGCTTGTGTTGAGTATGAAAGCAGCAGCAATTAGGATCCAGGCCAGTGCCTTCAGTGAATAATGGTCTTGGTTACTTGGAAATATCAGATGGCTTCAGCTTTATGCAGTTGCTACGAGGAAAAAAAGTTAAGTAAACAAAGAAAAAGAATAAGAGGAGGGAGTGGTGGTTTTTTTATTGGCATAGTCAAGAAGGGCAGTCAAAAAGAGAGAAAGAAACTGGAAAACAATACCCTGTGTCTTCTCTTGCAGCCCTCAGCACAGAACATTTTCTTTGAGTGTTCAATATCCTTTGCCGTGATCACTTTTGGTTCCTGTCCCTCGGAGACCTTTCTTGGAGGCCAGTGTTGTTATTTGGGTGCTTCACTGTTAGGATTTGTTTCTAATATCAAACATATGACCTTAATTGCCACACAGTCCCGGGACCTCATCCCTGTGACACACCTTCACATCTCACGGTCTCCATGACAGCCAGTAGCAGTCAACAGCACATCCCTGAGACCAGCACTCAGCAGTTGTCCCTCCTTTGTAAGATGTGTCCGAACAGTCCACTTGGTTTCCTCTGGGTCTGAAGATGGAGGATCCTGACAAGCGATTATTTCTGGAGGTTTTCCAGAGCTGCTACTTAACCTGTTGCATAGATGCCTTCCTCTCCTATAGATAAGGGAGAAATGCTTGCAGATTCCTGGAAATATTTTAATTTTGTCTTTCTTTGGATAAGTAAGATAATGTAAGGGAACAGATTATACTGTGTTTCTTGGTCTCCAGCTGTGGAAAGAGGCACTTGGCCACCTTTGCCAGACTGGCCTTGGAGTCTTTTATGATTTTCCTTCTGACTGGCAGTATGGGTTGCACCTGGACTTGGGAGCTGTGTAGGTAGTTCCTGCAAGTCAGGGACCTTCACCTGGATTTTTGGGCTCATCTGACTTTCCCGTTCCAGAGTAGCCCTGATCACAGAGGAAGGCACAAGCCTTCCTCTGCACACCACTGTTCAGAAGTAGAGCAAGCCTGTTTTGTCACCCTAGAAGAATCCCTCTGAAGAATCTGAGGTGAGGCAGGACTTCTCCTTGCAGCTTGTTTTCCCTGCCCACAGCAGGGGTTGCCTCCTCTCACAATGTTCCCGACAGCGGCCCCTGTTTCCCCCTGGAGATGCAGCCTGTAATGAGATCAAGATGGAGGGACAGTCTTTTAGCAACCCTTCAGACTGCTGTAGCAATGGAGGACGGCTGCCAGTGCATCTGTCAGTGGGATGAGATCTGGGTAGTCTTGCCTTCTAGCAACGATGGAGCTGGTCCTTCCAGACCAGTGTACTCCCACTTGTGATGACACCAAAAAAGCCTTGGCTCCTTGCAGGCTGCTGGCACACACGGCTTGCTAGAGCACTGGCAAGTTTTTAAGGTTTTGTCAGATGGGAACAGTGGTGGAGAAAAGAAAAGTGAAACCAGATGTTTTTCCTTACGGTTGCTTCATGTTCATATGAGGGGGGAGAAGAGAGGCCATAAAAGTGTCATAACCCTTGATCCCCGAGGCTCAGCATTATACTGTGCAAAAGCCAGTGCTGTAAATCCGCACCTCGGCAGCCGAGGGTCCTGACGGCACGAGACCACTGCGAGAGCTGAGGGGGAAGAGTCCGTGCATTTGTCAGCATAAACTGGAGGAAAAAGCCTTTGGGAAGTTAACGCCGATAGGCTACTTTTATGGAATGAGTTATTTTTTCAGATTTCTCTGGGGATGCATGAGTGCTGAGTCCTGAGGCTGACCGTCAGGCTTAGAAATTTGGGATGTGTTTGCACTGCAATCAATCTACCCTGCAGGCTGTGCCGAGAAATCGGAGTTAACTTCATCCTCCCCAGAACAGGCTCACCTGCCAGCACAGCCAGGGCAGCCCAGCACTGGGCATTCACCTGACTTGCCTGATGGAGTTTTGCAGCCCTTGCTGCCCTGTGCTGCTGCAGCTACACATGTCCCTGCCACCTCAGGCACCCAACCTGGGTACCACCAGGCAGCCAGCAGCCATGTAGAAGCAGTTCTGATCAGAGGGTCCAGCTAGGAGAGGTGCTAGGAACAGTCTGACTCCAGTCATATCTTGTTTTGTATAGGAGAGGCTGCTTGTGGTAGTCAGAAAACAACTACAAGGAGCTCCAGGCAGCGCCCTTCCAGGGAAATGTGTGCTTGGGTGAACGCAGAGATGGAGGAGAAGAAAGTTGTGTACACACAGGCCTTGAGCCACACAAAGATTTGAACAGAAAGCAGCCAGGCCTTTCCTGCCTTGTACAACTAGGACTGTGATAACCAGATATGTTTTTCTTGATATTTCTTGATACTGCCGTACTCAGTTTCTGTGTACATGTCAGCAAAGAGAAAAGGCTTTTCTGATCTGATGCAGACAGTATGGTCTCCTTGCAGGAGCTGGGTTAGGAGGTGATTCCAGCTATCAGCCTGAGTTCTGTATCTGAATTTCCCTGCAAGATCAAAAGTGACTAGGCTTAGTCCTATTTTGGAGGAATAAGCTCTGTTACTTCCCATACGATTCAGGTAGTTTGCTGTGCTGGGCAATTTATAGTTATAGTTCTACTTGTACTAATGGGTGACCAGGAACAAAAACAGCATGAAAGGTGGAGAGTGCACAAAGGGGGCTATGGGCTTGAATTTATAGGATTTCATTTTGCATCCTGGTTTAGCCAAAGACTTCTGCGGTTTCTGTGGTTAAATCATGTCAACCATCTTTTGGAGCCTTCTGCCCTTTTGCAAAAGAAGTAAGCAGCTCTTGGTAGTCTCTGTAGGGCCCTGAGATTGTATGCTGTTCCAGTATTATGACAACATGGTCCAATTGGTTAGAATAATTTTTAAAAATATTTTCATATGGGAGTTACTCATCCTGTAAAATAATTTCATGGAATGACTGTAGAGTTTTTTTGTTTGTTTGTTTGTTTGTTTGTTTTGGTTTTTTGACTTTGCAACATGTTTTACTCACAAAATGACTAAAAGTTTGGTCTTTTGGGGATGGGAATTGCAGATATTTTTTCTCACTGCTTTATTTGTCTTCTCCATCACCATACCAAGTGATGGAAAGCTGGAGTTATTTGCAAGCTGCCTGGCATTGTCATTGCACAATTTGTGCTAAAGCTGGCATCCTGGCTGTCCTGGTGCACTACAGAAAGAGATTAGTTTGTGGGCAACTGTGCTTGCATCAACCTTGTATTGACTGGGATATTCTCGGACAGACAGAGCTCTTCTGGTCCTTCATCACTGATCATGTTTTCTAGACCTCTTGTCTATCTCACACCTCTCTTCTGGACTCTTTCCAGTTGGCTGGTGTTGAAGTGTTGTCTCCAAAACCAGAGAGCAGTCCAGCTCCATCCTGGATAGTCCTGGGTGGAAGAATTACTTCACTTGTCCAGAGGGTTTTTCTTCTGTTTATACATCCAGCACGTTGTTTGCCTCTTTTCCTAACAGTGTTGCACTGTTGACTGACATTCAGCACATGACCCTGATCCTTCTCTGCAGAACGTGTACCGAGGGGGTGTTGTCACCATCCTGAATCTGGGAATTGATGGATTTCTCACAGCATATAATTCCTTGTGCTTGGGCCATTGTGACTGTTTTTTCAGTTTTCCTTTGGTAAATGGAAAGAAACTTGTATTATTGACTCAGGCAATGTACATCAATGTTCATTTGAGGGAGACTTGGGTGGTGGACCAGAGCACTGGGAGTCAGAGGCAGATGTTATAGACAAGCCTGAAATGTAATGGCTGATGTTACCATGCTCAGTTGTGAAAACACTAGTTAGCTTTGTTAGGGGATGGGTGTTACTGACTGGGTTTAAAAGTAATTACAAAACATTGCCTGGTTGTTGAAATGAACGTAAGAACAGTTTTGCATCTCTCTTTGAGTTAGGGAGTTAGTAATAGCCAGAGGGTGAGGATTTCAGGTGCATACCTATTATCTCCTGGTATTTTGCAAAATGACTAAAAACTTCAGCCAGTTTATGAAAGGACAGGTTTCACAACACGAGAACATAACATATGTGCCTTAATAAGCTCCTGTAACTGAAAGAGAGCAATAACTCAGCAGCACCTTTCAGTGTTCAGTGAGAGATGAAATTAGTCTGAGAAGACAGGAGTCCACTCCCTCCATCAGATATTCTCCCTCCCCCTGTTGCAGCTAAGAACTTTGGAGCCGCTGAAAAGGACAGAGTGGCCTTTAGACTTCTGTTAACCTGGAAACTCCCCTAGTACTGATTTTTTTTTCTCTTGTCAAAAACCCCTCCCCTTGCACCCAGCTGCTTCTTTCTCCCTGCTCCTTTTGCTTTAGTTCAGCACAGCAGAACTTCTGCAGGATTAAAAGCCACTCCGTCTGCTGTGCAAGTGTTGGGAGAGGAGAGTGATTGCTGGGCAACTGATGAGCTGGGGTGAAACAGTGTTGGGAAACAGAGCACAATGTTCTTTTCTTTTTATGGAAAGTGATATATTACTATAGGCCACAGTAATCCAAGGGTTTGCTCTTAGCTACTTCACGATTAGTGAACAGGCCCCACTTGTGCTGTACCAACGATTTGTGCAGCTGTGGAAGGCATGAGGATGTCAATTAATCTTGATTTGTGCTGTAGGATTGCTTCATAGAAAAGGAAATTTATCATTGGGTTTGGTTTCAGGGTACAGAGATGGACATCATGCTATCTTTCCAGCAAAACCACAGGCCTCCACTGTGCCAGACAAGTCACTGGTCCTTGCTGGATCTTCCCTGGCAAATTTGCTCTCTTCTCGGGAGCCTTTACTGGATCTAAAAGATGGAGCAATCAGCATACAGTACAAAATGTTTTGCAAACTTTGCCCAGACTGTCCCTGTGTCACACCCATTTGAGGGAAAAAAATAAAATAAGGCTTTTCCTCAGCCATATAAATGGTTGGAATTATTATTTGCATGGCAGCTCAAACTTTGTGAGATGCAGGGTAAACACAGAAACAGGTGAAGCCCTGCTTCTGCATCAGCGACCACAAAAAACGTGTAGATAAAAAAATCAAAAAGCTGAAAAAGGTGTAGGCAAGCACAGCCTCGGAGAACAGATGTGTTGTCTTTTAAAATTCTTTCTACCACCATCCTGAATCAGAGACAAATGAATTTACCTTTCAAATAAGCAAGAGAGAAATAAATAAGCAGCAAACTACAAAAGTGATATTCTGACTGGCCTCTTATGCAAGGTGAGGTTTGTGCTGAACAATGAAGCTTTCATGTCTGAGGTGTGGTGAAAAAATATAGAATAACGTGACTTGTGACAAAATCATGAGACCTGCCAAACTGTTTCTCAGATCAGTGCCGGAGTGTATGGGTCATTCTTTCCTTATCCAGCATTCCAGCCCCTGCTACATGGAGCCATGCTCCCCAGGGACCAGGCTGCTCTGAAGCTGTTGCAAGGCAGCACATGATCTAGTCAGTGCAGGTCAAAGCAGGGAAGAGGGAGCCGCGTGGCCTTCGGCAAAAACCAGTTCAGGGACCTGGAGAACTGGCTGTCTCTGTGAGATGGGGCTGAAGGGCTCGCTGCTGTACCCCTGCTGTGCTTGCTCTCTGCCTGACCCTGCTTGGCTGCAGCCAGCTCAAGTATGCCAGAAACACTGATTGTAATGTGGAGATCCCTGTGTGCGAGCCAGAGGAGAAAATAGCCGGGCAGATGGTGCTATATTAAGGGGAGAGCATCTCAGAATTGTCTGCTGGGATTCTCCAGGGGCAAGGGTCTGTCTTGGCCTCACTTGCTCTCTGCCTTCCCTGGCACCTCCTCCTCTTCTGCCCCTTATCTCCCTTACTAGGTCCTTCCTCTCTGAGGAAGATGTGGGATGATGCACGGCCCAAGGGGTGCTACCTCCAGCTGGAATTTGGGGGAAGAAGAAACCTGGGCGTATGAAGCCTGTGGCCTATCTCTGTTCAAGCAAGCTGGAGGTCCCTCTGTTCCCACGCTCTAGTCCAGCTCTGTGCTCTGACACAAGTCCCAGGGCAGGACCCAAGTGGCAGCTTTTCACAGGGATGGGCTGGCATGGGCAAGGGAGGGCCTCCTAATCTTCTCTGTCAGCAATCAGCTTTCTTCTCTTCAGACTCCATGGGGGAAGGACTTGCAGCAGCATGTTATTCTTCCTCTCCCAGTCTCAGCTCATCTCCCTCCCCGACTTCCTCCCCCCGCATCGCCCCCTCCCTTCCCCAGCCAGTACCAGCCCTGCTCCTCATCCCTGCCAGTAGTCTCTGCCTCCCTCCTAGCTCTCCCCTCCGGTTCCCAGCTAAGCTTCACCGAGCAGGGCAGTAAGCAGGGGCGGTAGAGGAGGACAGTGACAGGACACAGCTGCTGCCTGCACTCAGCAGCAATGAGAGTGGCCCCTAGTGCCCAGCAGCAGAGCGGGTATGGCACGGAAGGCCACATGGCAGGAGGAAGGGAGGAACCAGAGTCCCCTATGGAGGTCAGCGCCTGCTCCCCTGGGGTAATCTTCTGTAAACGAAGCATCTGCACCTTCTGCAAACATGCATCTAGCTCGGAAAACAAATAGGAGAAGCGAAACACGTGGGTCAATGATTCAGTTGAAGAGCCTGAAGATTTGTGGCTTTTCACTTTACCCTTAAATGTTTCTGGTGGCACTAAGACCACAGGTGCAGGGAGGTCTCCAGGAATCTGGAGAAGTTCCCTTGCTCCATCTCCTCCCCAGCACCACTGGAGAACAGAGTATATGTGTTGCATGACTTTTCCAGCCCTTTGAAACATCCTCATGGTTAGTATAAAGACAGTAGCTGAAAGCACATGGAACGGTCATCCTTCTTTATCAGTGCAAGCATCTGGTGTTCGGGGGGCTCAGAAAGGAAGGGAGCTGTGTGGTCAGATGTGATATGAGCTCCAGTGTGGTGTATCTAGGCTGTGACTGGGATCCCTAGCTGGTCACCACAGAAGACTGGAGTGCATAAAAGCCCTGGAATTGCACTAAGTAATGGATTTTCAGAATCCTACACATACTGTCTCTTTTCACCAGTCGGAGCGTGGAAAGATTAAAGATGGAAATACTGGGATAGTCATGGGTGTTAAAAGGGATGTTGGGAGATACTGCATGAGAACACTAAAGCAGTCACTCAGAGATGCTGCAAAAGACTTGTGGGACAGTGGTCATCATTTGCTCTTTATAGCACACATTTTACTCAGTTTACTCTTCTGTTGTAAAGATTGTTTCACCGCCTGTGAACTGTTTTCATTACAGTTCTTTTCCACACAGCCCTTTCACAATGTTTTTCTCCATATTAAACTTGATAGGTTTTCTAAGTGTAAGATTGTCACAGAAAAAGAGTTTTGTTTTTTTTCCATCTCCTGAATTTTAAAAGGTCTTGTCCACAGTATTGCTCCTAAATATTTTTCTAGTTATTAAAATATGATGCTCCTGGGTTTATGTCATGTGCTTCTTCATATCATTGTTACCCAGTGGTATTTTGTGACGTATCAGGGTCCTCTCAGAACTTAGGTTGTTATTCAAGATGACTCTGCATCCATAAGGAAAGAGAAGGAGAGGTCCCAGGCTGCCTGATGAAAAGCACTGGTGCTCAAGAGAGGGAAATACTAATTCTGTTGTAGAAAGCAATGTGACATGCCATCTGTACAATGCCGGGCAGTTATGGTCATTCATGTTCAAAAAGATTGATTCATGCTGGAACAGGTGCAAAGAAAGGCAGTGGGAGGATTAGGGAGTTGGAGAGCTGAGGTTATAAAAGTAGACTAAAAGAGCTTGGCTTATTTAGACCAGTACCACGAAGGCTGAGAGAGGGATATGATCGGTCTCTATAAATACATCCTGGAGGTTAATGCTAAGGAGGAAGAGAAGCTATTTCAGTTAAAGGACAATGCTGACACAAAAGCAAATGGCCATCATAAACCTGGCATGCAGAAAGCGAGATGGGAAGTTAGGTCGATGTCAGGCATTGCTGCTGGCAGGCTGAGGGCAGGGGGCTCTGGTAACTCAAGGGAAGGCTGTGTGGATGTCACTACCTGTGCACGCAGGTTGGGCACAGCAGCCGTGGGCTTGCCAAGGCCCACGGGAGGCATCTGCCCAAGCCTGTTTGGTGGTGTGCTGGAGAGGTGGCCCAGCAGATCGAGAGCTCCCACCTGCTCAGACCCTGAAGGCAGCACCAGTCCTGATGTCCCTGCCCGGCTGCCCAGGGCTCCCTCTTGGCCCAGGATCCCATGTCAGCCCTCAGGGCCATAACAGCCCATGCCAAAACCACGTGGCAGCAGGGCCGGTCTCCAGCTCCCCACAGCCCTGCCCTGCCTACTCTACAGGAGATGTCTGGGGCTGGCGCTGCCATCCATGGGACAGGCCCCCACCAGCCATGTTAGTCCCACTGCCAGGGATGAGCAGGGCAGGGCTGTCCTGATCTCCATGCAGGGCTTTCACCAGCCTATATGTTGCAGTGGCCATAGTAGTCTCAGTTTGCCTGCCTGGGGAGAAAAAAGTGCCATTAAGATGGGGCACCCATTTTGTTTCATGATCTGGGGAGAAGTTTCCCCTGTCAGAGCCGGGGTAATCTTGGGGTGTGAAAGGAGGCAGTTGTTCCATCCTGTTGCTGGCTTTGGGGCCGGGGCCCGGGAGAGCAGTTGGCTCCCCAGGGCAGAGCTGTAGCAGCACAGAGTGTCCCCAGGAGCCTGCAGACATTTTGTTCCTGGCACAGTGCGTGGTTGGCTGCTGGAGTTAGCCCATGGCTGAGAAGTTCTCTGGGTGTGTCTCTCACATCATGTTGTGCTTCAAATCTCTGACTTGGGCTTAAGCTCTCGCTTCCTCAGTGTTGGCAACACCAGAAGATGAGTGAGCTGCTCTCAGTGATGGGAGCTGAGTGGCTGCTGGCTTGCCAATCCAGTTTTATTTCCACCCCATGATGTATAGCTTGATGAAAGGCTTTACCTTTGGATCAGTGGGACGGAGAGGAGCTGCCAGTGAAACTGTGCCTCCTGCCCAAGTGTGCTCAGCCAGGGCAGGAGCCCTGCCTGTCCTCTCCAAGATGCTGCTGCTGCTGCTGCTGCTGCTTGCTCTTGAAGTGATCTGCTGGTACAGTGCTCTGAGCACACCCCACCTTTGGTGGCCAGGCCACTCATCTGAGGACCAGGTGACATTAAGCAGTGGAGACCACACCTATCTGGCAGGGCCAGCTTTTATTGCTCCTTGGAAAACAAAATAATGCTGCAGTCACAAGTATCCCAGCTCACATGTTTCGGGGCTTTCCCCTTCCTCCCTCTTTCTATTTTCATTACTGGAGGCTGAGGGCAGCCCATGGGATGAATATTTTACTCCAGACTTTCATTCAGCTGTTAAGTCAGGATGTTTGCCAGAAATGTAATTCTTTCTTATATTTCCAGGATAATAGCTTGGTAGGATGGCAGATGGCTCATTCAGGATGAGATATTACATTTTATTCCTGGCATAGGATGGTATGTGGCTGTCCTGCCTGGGAGTAGGTACTTGGCTAATAGTGCTTCTTTAAGGAGATTTTTTTGTCTTCTTTTGTTTTGTTCTAGGTGGCTTTTTTTTTTTTTTTTTTTTTCCCAAAATACCTCTTCTCTTGTTTTACCCAATGAGTTCTGCTGGCTGGGACATCGTGTATCAGAAAGGGATCCGTCAATGCATGTGTTAGATACCTGCTGCCCTCTAATGGCTGTCTTTCTCTGCGAGCCTTGGGAGAGCACGGGGTTTTGTGCACTCGGTGAAAGAAATGTGCTTAGCTCAGAGCTTTTTCCAGTGTTTCCATAGCATGGGACAAATCTGCGGAGAGAAAGTGTGGAGAGATCTTTTCATTACTCTTCGTGGTATAATGTGCTTCTTCCCTGCACTCAGTGCAAACTCCATCTTTTGCTCCTCGCTTCTGCCACATCCTATACTGCTTTGATTCCTGTTATGGAAGTATTTGCATTTCCCAACAACTTTAGATGGGATTTAGAGGGTGGACAAAAATACCAACAGCGTAGTCCTTGAACTCCATCACCTTTCTGCAGACCACAGGAGACCTGGTCAGAGAGACACTGCTCTGGGCTTGCCAAACACTTGGAGGGAGTTCAGACAGCTCTGTTTGTGAAACGCTTTACTGTGGTAACAAAGACACATAGTGACAACTTCTGTTAGTTCACTACCAGACATATAATAATGTCTGCTCTGTTCTGGGAAAATTATCGGTGCCCTGCCTGCCTTGTTGACTTAGAGGGATTACATTTCTTGGGAAGTGGGACCATGCAGTTCCCTGCTGAATGGCTTGCTGCAGCTTATCAGCGGGCAAGGTACAGCATGTTGTTCCCTCTGGAGCATTTCCTGAACCAGCATGGGCTCCCTGAAAAGCCTGGTTCTCATCGAGTGTTGAGGAGTTCTGGTTTTCTCCCCAAAACCAAAATCTTTAAGAATGACTGGAGGTACACTGTTGTATTGGAGCAGCACAAAGGAAGCAGTAAAATATCTGGAAGGAATTTTGCAGATGAGTTAATGATCAGTGGAGTATGAAGAATGGTACCGACACAGCCTGCATCTCTTTGCCAAGGAATCTAGCATCCTACTGAGGACTGGAGTCCATAAGCGGCTGGGGAGAACTAAAGATGAATTGCAGTTAAGCAGACAAACAAGCACTCAGAACATTTGGAGGAAAGTTCCAGGGGCTGGGGCCTGACTTTGTTCACAGCTTTCTCTCTCTTTTGACTTAACTACTTTGCTAATTTTGATAACAATCTCGATGAGAACACAGGATCACAACTGTTGTTCCATCATAGTTACCCAGTCTCAGTGAAAATTTAATGAGAACAACAAGGCTGCAGTCTTTGATGTTCTCTCTTCTACCCAGCCTGGAAAGAACAGTTTTAGTGCTCTATTTATAAAATATATTTTAAATCTGGGTTTGTACATTTTGGAAGGTGGGGGTGAAAGCCTGGCTTCATTCAAATCAGTGGGAGTTTTGCCATGATTTACATGGGCCAGAATTTCATCCTTGTTTATATAGTTTTGCAGCCAGGCTGAAGAACTATTAGGAAGCCTGGGCCAGAAAAAGAAATCTTGAATCTTAACACTGCTGCAAACAGTTGGGGTAAAAATGCTGGGAAAGTCCCAAGGAAATTGAACTGGCATAGAAGTCATGTTTAGCTGGCCGTGGTTTAGATGCCTTTTTTGTGCACTCCATCTCCTCTGTCGCTGCCCAAACTGCGAATGACGTGCTGCAGACCAACCTGATCTGCAGAGAGCTGCAATTCTGACACGTAGCCATCTGCAATGCCTTCATGGGCAGGGGAATGCTGGGTAGCTTTTTAAGATCAGATAATAGGCGGGTGCAAGACAACCAGAAGTCTGAACATACTTAGTAAGCAATGTTCCTGACTAATGTAGGCAGCAGTCTGTTTAACAGCAATCCACACTTGGTAGCCAAAGCGCTATGGGATGTGCTTGGATCAGGTTTGGGCATGTACCAAATTAAAAAACTGCTCTGTTAGACGGGTTGCTTTTTCTAAGCTGCCATTATAGGTCAGTGCAACACACCCAACTAGGAGCCATGTGTGAAAAGGATTTCTAGGTCACATCTCTGTTGCTGAGCATTTGCACCTGTGGGGTTTTCAGGTGGTCTTTCTATATCTAGTAGCACTCAGCAGCTTCTAAATTCCTCAGTCTGTGCAGCAAAGAACATGTGCAGCTGTTCATTTCATTTGATAAATCCTACACCTCGTACTCCAGAATCACAGTGAACATACTTAAAATTTCTATTTTGGGTAGAAGAGTGAAACCAATAAGTTGTAGTGTAGTTTTTACCTCAGAAATTGCACTGATTTTAAAAATGGCAACATCTGTGCAGCTTCTGCTAAAACACTGGGATGCAAGGTGCCACACAAACTAGCCTGAACATCCACACATATCTGCAACACTCTAAAGTGGTTGTATGATTTTGAACTCATTTAGATTAATATTGTACCACCCAAGCATAGCACCTTATGTAGGGAAATTTTCACAGGTACTACCAAGGCCTAATATGGATTGTTAAAACAGTCAACCCTTAAGGTAGAACTCTGAGCTAAAAATAAGTTGCTTAGTCCAAGTCTCCACATAAGGTTGTGCTATGCTCCATAGCTTATCTGGTCACAGTGACTTCAGAGGAACTACATTGAAGAATGTAAGAAAAAAATTTGGTCCCAGACTCTGATCTCAGATTCTCTTGTAGGCCACAGAAGCATGTAAAGCAACACTGTCCCTTCTTGCTAAAAAATTTTGCTCTGGAGAATGAGAGTCCAATCAAGTACAAACTAATCCTGGACCCAAGTATGATGGCTGAAGAGTTGCTGGACTGGATCCTAAAGGCCTTGTTTAAAACAAAACAAAACAAAACAAAACCCAAAGCAAAACAGACAAACAGTCCTGCTGACACAGGTTGGATTTTTGGCTGAAGGAGATCTACTAGGTTTGACACTTAATGGATGAAAAGGGAAATTGTTGGGGTGACTTTCTCATTTTCATCAAAGAAACATGCCAACGCTTTCACCAAAAGCAATGCTTTCTTGGCTTCCTCTTCTAGGCAGAACTGGAGAGAATTTTGTTGAACCTCACTGATACACAGGTGGCTGCAATGAGGTGGATATAAACAGAGTAAAGGGACAGCCCACAGGCCTTCCTTTTCCCCTACCAGTGGAAGTGGCATGGATGAGATTTTCCTGCTGTTGTTCAGCTGTTGGTTAACAGAAGAAGCTGTTCTCTATTTGGGCTTGCAATGGTTGAGCAGCCCCATCTGCAGCTGTATCGTGTTACACACTGTTATGCAACCCCATCCTCTCTTACTAACAATGACAGAAGCAACCTAAATCATGAAACATAAAGACCATAATTAAAGAGGAGAAAGTGCTTATTTGGCATTCGGATACCCACAGCCAATTCAGATTAGCTGAACTAGCAAATCACTTGGCACAAGCCTAATGGGGATAACATTTGCACTGGACTAAATGGTGGTAGTTTTACCCCACTGTTGACCAAGACAGTATTGTAACCTGACTGATGCCACCATAGCTTGGGCAGTTCTCCCTCTTATTAACAGAGAGGGACATTAACACCACAAATAGGAGGAGCCTTTGCAGTCAAAGGCTTTGCCTTGAGTTCTGAAACCATTAGCATCCAGCGGAGCTCTGGTGTAGGATGATGCTTCATGTCTGTTTCCTGTGACTGGAAGTTTGCAGATGTACAAATCTGAGCAGTATCTGCTCAGATTATGCCCTACATTTCCCTGCTGGGCTTACCCTCTTCATAATGCTTATGGGGTTTATGCATCCATGCAACTTGCTGCTGCAGTTTGCTGTGAGAAGTGGAAGCTCCCAGCAAGGAACTCTGAATCTAAAGAGAGTGTGCAACTGTGCAAAACCTTTGAAAGCTTTGGAGAGTGTTTCTGAACCTGAACCTTCTGCTCTGTCCCTCCCTCCCTCTCTCACACATGTTACAGAAAAAAGACTCACAGTTTTTAAGATCTGATATTTCTTTCAGATTTTTCTTGCTAGAGGTCTTCCTTGGGGAACCCAGATTAGTAGCTTATGCAGGCATTAATGGATGAAGCAGCAGCTCTTGAATGTTAAACAAAGAGAGATTTTTATCCAACTGATTGCTAGATATTTGAGTTAAATAAGAATTAATTAAGAATAAAGGTCCCGCTTCCCTTTTAGCTTGCAGCTTTTATGCTGGTGAGTATCTCCAAGGAACTCTGTGGACTGTACCACAGTCATCAGGACTCAAAAGTTCGAAATAAACTGAAAAAAAAAAAAAAGGTGGATGCTTTTATGTTGCCGACTTGGGGACTGTGAAACTATATACCTGTTGGATCTTCAGTTGACCTTGAAGATATCTAGTGGGGGGGGGAAAAGACCTTAAGTTTAAAATGTAAAATGTGGGGAAGGTAAATCAGCATAATTTTGATGCTGGTGGCTCCGCCCACCAGTTTTAATGATGCATCTTCTCTTTTTTTTCTACTATAATAATTCTCTGCACATAGTAAGGAATATTTCACAGATCACTAAATGCCAGAAAGGGTGCCAGTTACACTGTCCCAGTATCAGTGACACCCACATCTTGCAAATTTATGTTGGATATGAAGATAATCACCCAGGACTTTGGGCAAGTAGGTGAACAGTTTAGTTTATGGAGCATTCTAGAAAATACTGATGACAAAACACTGCAGCATCTTACCACTGGTCACGTAGTGAACACCTTCTTGTCTCACAGCTGTCCAAACCCTGCATTTTCCCTTTCCACAACCATCCCATCACAGCCAGAGGCTTATCTATCTGAAGAGTCAGGCAGCTCTTCAAATAGGAAAACACGGCATGATATTGAATAACAACTCTGTTTCTCCATATTCATACATTTTTTTTCACAGTTAATAATTCCTTTGCCTCAGTCTCTGAGAGGATAAGTTCAGGAATCTTTGCCATGAAAATAGTTCTATGTTGCCCTGATATTTAGCTAAATTTGAGATACAACAGGTTATTCCACAAAGGCATCTGTAAAGCTGGGGACTGTGTTTACCAGGAGGGTGCAATATCACATTTTACTGACAGATCAGTCAGCCATGAAATATCACCTCTGCCAACACAGCAAGACAGTTCTTGAACCCAGGTGTACCTATATCCCAGCTTCCTCTCAGCACCCTACATCCAGAGATGCTTCCTAACCTCCTCTAGGTTTTGGGCCTCTCCTTTTTTTTTACCTCCTGGGATGAGAACCTCAACAGCCCTGGACCAGCCAAGCTCTACTTCTACTGAGCTTTGCTATAGACTTTGGGTAGGAATCATGATGATTTTGCTTGCTAACGAGCTCTTAATTACACACACGTTTAGATGCCTCCTCCCCTTAGCTTAGCTTAGCTCAGTTTAGTTTAGCTCAGCTCCCAGCAGGTGGTTCATGTGCCTGAACAGATAGCAGCTGACCAGTCTTACATGCTGATAGAGAGGGTCTTATTTACAGCTGGGGTCACTTCCAAGCTATAAGTCCTAACAGAGCCTAGGCAGGCTTTTCTGTGGAGGTGGAGGGGATTTGCAAACTGGAGGTAATGGGGTTCATTCGGCCCTCCCTTGTTTTAAGGGCTGCCCCAGGTTACTCAGCTGAATGGTAAAATATATCCTGAGTTGGCAGGGACGTACAGAGACCATCAGATCCAGCTCCTTCCACAGGACAGCCCCAAGGATCACATCATGTGCCTGTAAGTTATTGTTCAAACAGTTCTTGAATTCTGTCAGGCTTGGTGCTGTGACCACTTCCCTGGGAGAGTCTGTTCCAGTGTCCAACCACCCTCTGGCTCAAGCGCTGCTTTGCTGAAGTCTGTCCTTTCTTTACTCTCTCTGCTTTTCGGAATCAAATTTATGGTTGCATCTCCACAGAGTATAAAAGTTTCTTTTTATTATTATTTTAAGTAAAAAATATAACTGCCGTGGTGTCCCACTTCCTGGATGACACTGGCAACTTTATGTGTGGCTAGTGACATTTCAAGAGAACCGTCTTATACTGGCAGTCTGTGTTTGGCTAAATTTAGCAAGCCATGGATCAAGTGGCAAGTATGTTCCACCCTGAAACCTATTTTTGGGAGGAACTCGGGCATAGGCACCAAGAGGTTAAAAAGCAGTGTGGGGGAGAAGAAAAAAAAAAAAAGGCAGCAAAATATTTTGCAAGAATTGTTGCTATGTTCTGAGCTTCAGCTCTTGAAAACTGTGGCTCTGAATCACGTTCACTGGGAAAACAGCTGCAGTTGTTTAAGATGCTACTGCTCCTCAGCTGTTTGTTACCTTCCTTTTGCAGGCTGGGGTCTGAACACAAACCTTCCTCAGCAGCCTAAAGTACCCCTTTCTAACCTAAAGCAAATAAGACCCAGGCATGCACCCCTTTCCTCCAGCATCAGGGGGAGTACAGCAGTCCCTGCAAGAGGGCTGGGTGGGCATGGATAGTGTAAGAACTCCCAGCAAGTTTCTTTAATGGGTTTGGAAGGGCTTCATTTATGTGCGCTGTCTGCCTGAGTGTCCTGACTGTACTTTGGTGTCCCAGATCATGAAATATGTTTCTACATATTCAGTTGTGACTGGATTAGTTAAAATTGTTTTGGAAAATTGACTTGACTAAATCACAGAGAAACCATGTTTTGGCCATGCTGGTCTGTAATTAATTGATGAGCGCTAACCAGATAAAAACCGGTTGTCAGCTCGCATAAGTGCATTCATATGGGTTTGTGTGTGTTTATCCAAACAGTTCAAATCCTGTTTTGATTCAACTGCTTCTAGACACTGTTTATTCCCCCCCTATAGAAGTGTATATTAGCAAAAAGGACGTGTAATGCTGTCCTAGAACAGAGGTGTACCACTGCGTGCCCATCCTCTCCCTGCTGCCAGGGCTGCCCTGCGATGGAAGATGCAAAGCAGACTGCCTGCCCGGGAGCCCTGCCAGCGGCTGACTCAAGGTGAAAGATCTCGGAGACGGGCTGCAATGGATAAGAGCCGCACCCGGTCTGGTTAGGCAGCACACCTGGTGCTGTCCGCTTCAGCAGCTATTGGGAAAGACACTGGTGTTTGCTGGCAGAGCCCCCTGACGATGTGCCTGCGGCTCCCCTGGGCTTCAGCCGGAGCGGGGCTGTGCACTCACACGGCTTTGAGGTCTCACGTTGCCCCAGCCTGTGCGGGTGGGGAGCTGGCACAGCCCCGTCTCCTTCCCTGCTGGGGGAGGGAAAGGGATGAAACTAGGCTGGGAGCAGGTGAGTCATGGGCTGGCTCATTGGCTTCTCTTGGGGCAGCCTCTTGCTTGAGGATCCAGTGGTATGTTAGAAACGGGAAAGGGACAGTTAGTTTCTGGTGGGGATGCTGGGCTGGCAGTCTGGAAGTGCAGGAGATTCCCAGCTGTGCTACTGGCCTCAGCTTCCCCTGGAAACAAAACAAGAGCTAATAATTACTCTGTCATGGAGTTCAAGCTCTGGAATATTGAACATTACTTAAGGGAGTATTCATGGGACTATCACTTTTGTGTTTTTATTAGCAACACTGACACTTAAGATGGAAATAATCTGGGTATCTAACAGACTCTTCATCATGTAGCTTGCTTTCTTATTCCTTTACTGACCTCAATCAACTGGCAAAATAGCTCAGGGTCTTCTGTGTCAGCTGCTAGTGCAGAATGAGAGTATGCATGATTAACATTTTTTAAAAATGTTTTGTAACGTAGGAAAAAAGAAGAGGGAGTTCCCTTTTTTGTTAGGATGCACTAAACAAGTCCTTATTATTAAATCTTAAGACAGAGGTTTTGACCTGCCTGAAAGGCATCCTGGTAATGAGGAAACTAATGCAGTAAGTACTTTTAGTGCCCAAGTGTTTAGGACAATTGTTTTCCTAAGCAGTCAGTACTCTTCTTTTTCACGAAAGTCTTGAGAGCACAAGGTACTCAGCCTTGAAAATATCTTGATCTCTGCAAAACCAAAGAAAACCATGTTTATTTTGTATTCCTAAAGCTGCGGTGAAAGAGGGGGTGGAATTGGGTGGGGAGGGGAAATCCCACCCCATACCTGAAAGGAAGCACAGCTAATTTCTCTCCTTCGTGGGAAAAGATCAAGTATTTCTCAAGTCACAAGCAACTCTCCTGAAAAAGAGCAGAAACTCAATTTAGTAATGATGCTTTTGCAAGCAGCCTTAAAATCCCCCCAAAAGAAGACAGAATTAAACCTCTTGAAAATATTGCTTGGTCTTATTTGGGGCAACATAAGTTGAAGTACAGTTTTCAGACCATGCTCATCATCCCCCATTTTCACTTTGGTGAAAGTGAGTAGAAGGGGCCATTTCAGCCCCTCCTTGCAGGATGTAGAAGTGTTAAAGAGCAGAAAGCAATACTTCAAGGCTGCTTAGAAAGAGAAGGACTTTAATTCCCACCTTAGTCAGTGCTCTTCCCTATCAACTTCAGCAAGGGCTACTGCAGACACAAAAAAACGGAGCTGAAACTGTAAATAGACTAAACCTCACTGAAACTGGTGTTGGAGGGAGAATCTGCACACACCCTCACACTCACCCACCCTCTCCCTGTTTATGGTAGAGCTAGAAAACAGCTAATGATACCCGAAGGTAGAAATACTGCCTCAAACACACACTCATGATGGGCAACAGGGGCTTCAGCTGGCTACTGACTTTTCAATTATGAAAGGATTGAGGAGGGGAAAAATGATGGTGCCCTTTCAATGATAGAGAAAGGCTGTCCTAATGTCTAACTGCTGCTGAACACAGCTCTCCCCTTTCCTATGTGCCTCCTTCCTGACTATGAAGTGAACTACTTGGGAAAACACAAACCCAGAACCTTTCATCCCCCTAGCAGTGATTTTTTTTTTTTTTTTTTCTTGCTGTAGGGATGGTCATGCTGGCCTGAGGGAGAAGCACAGCTGCAGACAGGGGTTGTAAATATGTAAGAGACAGTGATCTGCGGGTGATTCCAAGAAAAAAAAAAAAATCTGCTGAGTCTTGGGTTGGCAGCTGAAGCTGTTAATGAACAGTCTGTATATCTGCTGCAGAGGATGAGCAGATCTATTGATGCCTGGTATTGTCAGGTTTGCTAGTGCACCAGCCTGTTACTGGAGGTGACTTGGGAGCAGCATATGCTGTACTCAGCTGTCCTTTCTTCAGGGCAATAATTTCTGGCACAGAAAGGATCAGAGGCCCACATCTGGCAGTGTCCTTGAGTCCTGCAGCAGGAATAGGGCACTGTCAGGGCCACTATCAAAGTTTGAAGAGGCTTTTAAACCGAGTTTAAATGAATTTCAAAAAGTGCCATGAGAATGTGAACAAATACACTGCTTGTTTGATCTCTGCTCTGGGGGGGGGGCAGAAAAAAGGAATTTGTGCATTCTTTGCAAGGGATGGAGGGAACACCTTATTCAGCTACCAAATGTGCTTGTAATGGAAACTTACCACTCCCTAGTTTTTTGGCTGGCTGCTGAGGTCAGAAGGGGTAACAGCAGTACTGTGCTGGGGTTAGTGTTGCTTTAGTTATGAGGAGGAAGTTGTCTTGTCAGTGTAGGTTGAAATCATCTCTTACTATGGACAGATGATACTTAAGCCATTAAGACTTCAGGGATAAATATCTCCTCACATGGTAAAGTCCTAGGAATGTGGCTTTGCTACAAATCCAGATGACTGTCTAACTGGAAGCCTTCCATTTTCAAGACACTTGGACTGTGTTGGTGTGTGACACTAGACTTGCTCTGACAAGTAAGGTCTCAGTGAGACAATTCGTAAGGCTTATGGCCTGGTCCTTGTCTCCTGTTTGGAGGGCCCTTCAAAGCAGGCAGTAGGCTACTCTTACACTGCTGATGTTGGCAGAGGCAGCAGCTGAGGCACTGCAGCCCCATCTGTGTTTTGTGATGGTCTTTCCTGTACCAGAAGACCAGGTGTGAGCTCTCTCTGTAGGAAAGGAGAGGCTGCCAGACCTTCAGGAAAGCTGGCAACTTGCTAGGTTTCCAGAAAAATCAGTGCTTGTGTGTAGCTTCTCTAATGAATCTCAGGAGATCTTGGAAAGTGGTTTGCTCTGGTACCACCAGCTCAGGACCATCTTTCTGATGGCCTTGGCAGTGGGAAGCAGGGTAGGCACAGGCTTCTCTGAGTGCCTGCAGCAAAGGCAGCATTTCTGAGAGGTGTTGAGCTGGCTGCATGGACACATGTCAGCTCTTTCACCCGTGTGTGGTATGTGATGGTCAGGGAAGATCAGGTGTGTAGTATTCATGTGCTGAGAAGAAGCTGTGGCCTCTCCAGCTAGAAACTGGGGTACTGGTGTTCCAGAGCACAGAGCTGGCAAAGCCTTATTTGCTGGCAGTTTCTGCAGTTGTGGTAGAGAAGGGCCAAGTTTCAGGGAGGAAAAAAAGTGGCCATGAGAACTTTTAAATCACTAAAAAAAGACACAGACACTGCAATGTTTGCTATGACTCATCTGGGCTGTTATTTGAAAAAGGCAGGCTGAACAGTCGGGGACCTCCTTGCTCAAGGGAGCAGCACTCATTCGTGAACTTGCTGAAGCCCTGAAAGTAGAATTGGTATAGGTGAGCAGTTCCCATGCTGAGCCTCTGACCACTGATTTCCCTCCAACCATGGCCAGATGCAGCTCTGGGAGACTTAGCAGGTCACAGCTGACTAGTTACTTCCCACCTGTTGCTTCCACTGCTGCTGAAAAAGTTTGAGAGGTAAAAATCCAGAAAATACATTCTCATTGTCATCTTTCTCCTAAAAAGAAGCAATGAAATTGTTTCAGGAATATCAATAACTCCTGGATGACGGGGCTTTGCACTGAATTGTGTTGTCAGTGCAGAGGTGTCTATGAAGAAAACTAGTGTCTGCATTATCAAATTGTGAGTGGAGATAATTTCAGGACATTTTAGCGATGTTTCTCCCACTTTGAATTTTATTCCAGGTTCACAGAGAGTCAAAGCCCTGCTGTGAACTGCAGCAGCTTGTTTAGTCACCTCCCTTTAGCGAGCGAGCCATGCTCCCGTGGGGCCTTGCTGGGACATGAAAGTGCCGACAGATGCATTCTGGAAAACCTTGCAGCATCGCTGCCTCCTCCCTGGGGATTAGGGACTTGTTGAGTCCTATCAGGGAAGACTGTGTCCCCTCAGCTCAGCGAATCGTGGTGCAAACTGCTGAGGGCAGTTCACTGTCCGGCAGCCCGGGCACTGGGCAGAGGAGCGCTGGCTGTCCCCAGCCACCGCTGATGTTTGCTCAGGGAGCGGGAGTCAGGCGATAACGAGTCCCTCGAGATAAAGCGCTTTTGTTGTTTGCCTGCCGGGTCAGAGCTCGGTAGGTGTTATGCATTGCTGTGCGTTAAGGGTGTAGGCTGTTTAAAAGGAATTAAAAAAGGGGACTTTGAATGGGCTGGGTCAAGTGTCAGAGGGTTAAACCAGAACAGTTCCGGCAGTTGCTAGAGGGAGAAAGTTGTATAACATCACCTTACACCAAGTAAATTTCTCCATCTTAGCTAGCCATCCCTTTAAAGTTTTGATGGGAGAAACATGCGTGCAATCATAAAACCATCGTCTGTTTAATGAGCTGTTTTGTTTTTTTTTTTTCACCTGAATTTTTGCAATGGTGTATCGCCATCCTCAAGGAAGGAAAAAAGATTACTGGGGGAGGTAGGAGCAGAAAAAAAACCACGCACAACAAAAATCCAGTCTGGTGGGAAGGCTCAGCAGTTTAACAGTGCCACCTCCTGGCTGGCCCTGGGAGGGAGGGATGTCCCAGCTTTACACTGACGTGTCCCTCACCTACCAATTACCAGTA
The DNA here is from genome assembly GCF_003031625.1 of Empidonax traillii. Taxonomy (NCBI): domain Eukaryota; kingdom Metazoa; phylum Chordata; class Aves; order Passeriformes; family Tyrannidae; genus Empidonax; species Empidonax traillii. Next base: position 429,391 of record NW_020955730.1, on the reverse strand, counting down.
GCAGCCGTGGAGTCCCACAAATGGATTTCTCGCAAAACGATGGAGGCTGCGGGGCTGCAAAGGGGAAAATCAGCTGCAGCTCTACACCTAGTCATCGCAGCACCCAGGAACAGTCTTTGGTCCGGGCAGGATTTTTCCACTTATTTTTCCACTTCAGACAAACACTACAAATCATCTTTTTTTTTTTTTTTTTTTTTCATTGGATGAAAAGAAATCCTCATCTCACCTCCTCCTCCAGGGGTGGGGGACTCAGAACATAAAATGTTTTGAGTCATGGAGGGCAAGGAGGTCAGATCAATTGTCCAAATATTGATATTTAAATTTCATAGAAAGTTGACTAAAGGCAACAATTAAAAAGGTATTTTAAAATGAAAGTGCCTGTAGCACTGTTGTGAATCTTCCTCCTTAGGAAATAGGCCAGGATTTCCTGGTGTGAGGGGGTAGCCATTGTCCCATCCTCTTGGCCTCTGATCAATTAACACCAATTATCACAGGACCTAATGCACAAGGCAGCATGGTGGTAGGAAGGTAGCCTTGCTGGCTCTGCACTGGGTGCTGCTGCAGCTATCCCCTGGGCCAGGATGATGTGAGGATGGCATTCTAGACCCCTCCTGGACATGAGAGGTATCAGCTGGACTTGCCTGGGACTGAGGAGCTGTATGTAGCTTGCGGTACTGTGGAAAAAGCTGCTCTTAGGGATGCCAGTAGAATAGGGTCTCAGCTTTGGAGAGAACCTTGGTTTCCCTAAAGGATTGGGTTCACAGACTTATTTTTGCTGCTGAACTTGAGTTTCTAGGAAGCTGAGCAGGAGTGCCTTGCATGTGAGTGGCAGTCTCGCGGCAATTTAAGCATCTCTTAACCTTCCTCCCACCTTGTTTCCCCACTCCTGGCTATGGCACTCCTATGACCCTGTTAGAGCCAGTTCAAGAGGAAAGCTCAAGGCAGAGGTGAGCAGCTTTCTATTGGTGCGGTTTGTGTCCGTGTGGGCAGCAGGGCAGAATGGGCCTAGTGTGGGTGCAGTGGAGGGAGTGAGAGTGCTCAACTGAGATGAAATGGACATGAGCACATGTAAGCCTTGGTGCTTTGCTCTACCGTGGATACTGTGTTTGTGATAGCTCCCAGTGTGGCTGGGGCACGTCTTCCTCATCAGGGTGCACTTCCTGAGGCACATCAGATGCTTCAACATGCTCTCAAGAGTACTTGAAGTTGTGCAGGACCTTATACATACAGGCAGCATTTTCCCTCTCTAAGGAAACAATTTATCTTTGCAGACGTTCCAGTAACAGCATGGGTGTTCGTGTTTTTTTCTTTTTTTTTTGCTCTAGATGGTACAAAATATAATAATTTATTCAATACAACAGACTGGCTTTCTAATCTTCCCTCTGATGTACCACTTTGGCAAATTCTTTGGATTTATATCTGTATTTCATGGTGTTCCCCATCCTCCTCTCTTTCATCTCATTCTGCGGTGTTTCCTGTGGGCGTAGTTACTACTGAGGAAGGAGAGGAGGCAGGAACATCTTGAAATCGCTGTAGTGGAAAAACCTGGTGTTGTGGTAGTGCCAACTGAGCAGAACTTCAGCCTGTGATGGGGTCATGCAGAAACCTTAGCGGTGCCTTTGATATAAGGAATGCTGCCCTCTGGCACCTTAACCCTTCAGCCCAGCTGAAGGATTTGTGGTATGAACCAGGCCAGAGAATCTTCTGAGCCTAAAATAAGTAAATAAAACTACAGCACAAGTGCAGTGTCTTGACACAAACGGGAATTCCTTAAGCCAGTTTTGCTACTGGAGCCCCCATATCAAGAGGGTACAAACTTAATAATTTTGGACTTTCTTTCAAATAGCTCATAATGAGTCTTTGCCTTACCAGTCCTCTCTGCTGTGTGGCCCCAGTCTGTGTCTGGAAGGTTCCTCTATTTAAACCATCCTTTAGCCACTGCTCTTTCCAGATAAAAGTGCTTTGCTTGATCTGGCTGCATCCCCTGACTTCAAGCAGAAAAACTTCAAAATTTAATGTTTGTCTGTTAGCTCTGTCTCACCTGTGTTTGGGGCTTCATCCTAATGGACAGGTAAACCCCAAAAAAACAGAAGAGAAAATACCTCCCAATACTGAGATCAGTTTTGTGAAGTTCTGCACAGAAAGCTTGCTATTTCAGTCAAGCCAACATAGAAATATTTCCCTGAATCATTATCACAGGTGAACCAGGATTATATTTTTTTTTTGTCACAGAATACTCTGGTGTGGCTAAACCCAGAGGCATCTAAGAGTCTATTTGAGTCTAAGTTTCTCAGCTTGGCTGTACTTGGGGTTTGTGTTCACATTGTTTTTTTTTTTCCTGGCCAGTGAGAGCAGTTTGCTGTTGTAGACAGTACTATAGTAGACTGTGTGAACAAGCAGCAGTGACATGGAGGTGAAAAAATCCTGCAGTGTTGTTTGCTTGCTACCTCTTGTACCAAAGCTCATTGCAGTAGTGGCTCTAGGCCTGTTTGTTTGTACTCATCACCCTACTCAAGGTACTAACGTTTTTTTGAACTCTCGTGGTTCTTGTCATGTGTTCACTCTTGGAGATGCTGACAAAAGAATTAGAAATGGAAAGTATTGTGTGTTCCTGATCTAGGTCTGCAGTTCCCTAGCATCCAGGGAGACCTTGAATTTGATGTTGCTTTCGTATTTTTAGGGAGCAACCCAAGCTATGAATAATAAATACAAGTTCTGGGGCAAAACTGTTTTCCATTCATAAAATTCAACACTAAAGACTGAACAGTATTTTTTCAGCCTGCTGCAGAGCAATAAGAATTCCATGTTGGGACTAGAGAGTTACTGACAGCTTCTTCAGCTTTTGCTGTGCCACAGTTAATAAATTGGTCCATCTTTGATTTTTATCTGGATAGAACAAAGGTGTCTCCAGCTAAGTGATGCAGATTAGTCTAGTTTTCAGTCTGAGGAGTTTGAACTTGAAAAAAATAAAGGCAAAGCAAGCCCCTTTCTTCTGCTGGCTTCTCTCCTGGCTTTCAGAGTGAGAAATAGCTGGGGCATAACTTGAATAAATCAAGGAGAAAGAACAGATGAAAGTTATGGCACTGCTTTTTTGGGCTGAATCAAAACCTATTGCATAGACACCAAAGTTTCTACTTCAGTGATGATGGGGTAAGAAATCAAATCATAGGCTGCCAGTAAGTTTCAGTGGTGTACTTATTAGCGTTTCAACACTTGAGGGGTCCTGTTGGAGCCCCAGGCAGAGCACTGCAGTGAGGGAGGGGTAAATTGCTGTCAGCGCAGTGGTGCAGCAATTGAGAACGATCTCTGATTTGAGTGCTCCTGTAAAGAACACCTCATGCATTCAGTAGGAAAATCTGATTATGATTTGCTCTCTTCCTGCCCTGGAACAAGCTGTTGTTTTCTGAACTGATGATTGCTGAGTAGTAGAAGGAGATGAATCTTTCCAAGGGGCAAGAGAGCATCCTGGATCAAAGTACTTGGTTTTTCAAGGTAAAGTGCATTAAATTGGAGAGAAGCAAATCAACAACAGTAAAGAATATAATCTGTGCATTTTATCACTCTGCTAACCGCAGCTGTAAAATTTACCATAGGATGGCTAATAAAATGGGAGCCACACAAGCAAACAGAGGCCACGGGATTATCAGCAAACATTTATTTTGGCTCTGGTGAAGCCACTCCCCTAATCAAAGTGGCTGGAGTTTGAACCTCTTTTAAGTTGTTCTCTTCGTGGTCTGTGAGTGCCCTGATGTTGCACTGATGGCATCAGTATCATCTGTGCAACTGAGTGGAAGAAGGAAGGTATCAGGAGGGAGAAGGAAATTATGTGTGAGGCTGCTCTACTGCTGTGTGAGACAACAGTAGCTTATTTTACCTTTTCCAGCCAGTACCTGGTTTAGGAAAACAACCTAAAGCTTATTGTATAACTAAATAGTACAGGCATTATCGCAGGCCCAACAGGGAATGCTTTACGATTTGCAGGCTCATTCCCGGCAGACTGAGTAGCTCTGTAACCCTTATCAACAAAATGCCCCGCTGGCAGAAATCACCTTGAGCCTCAGGCTCTGCCCTTCCAGAGCCTCTTCTCTGTCTGATCCTTTTGTTCAGGGTTCCCCCTTTCTCACCCACCAAGAGCTGCTTGAATCCCTCTTGGCAATGAGTCTCCTGGCCAAAACAAACCTCTCCTCTCTGATCCTTTCAGGCTGGTGGTGGTTGTCTGGTGGGGGGGATGCTCACTAGGTGAATGTGGTGTTCTTACTCAGTCTCACTGGCTGGGGAAATATGTAAAGAGCTTCTGGGAGGAGGTGCACTGCTGAGTAACACGGTAGTCTCGTGACCTCAGGAACAGGATCTTTCTGTGCTAACATCTTGCATCTCACTTTATATGTTAAGGGCAGAGCAAAGGGAGCTTTGTTTTTTACTTTCTTTCCATTTTTGTCCCTTCCGTGTTTCTTTTATTTAGTTTGTGCTCTGTTGGGTAGATTGCTGTAGACACCAGTGTGCTCTAGTTCAGATTCAGTTTAAGGCCAGCTCCCAATATGTTTGCAATAGAGAAGCAAGAGGGAAGCTGGGCTTAAATGCATCCTCGTGATGTGAATGGGTCTCCTTGCTGGGTAGGGCAGTGCTGAAGAACTACAGAGCATTCCTGCCTCAAAAAGGAGACCAGGCTGAGCTGCAAGGTATGAAAGTAGGCAGGAAGTTAACACTGTGGCTGTTATTCTGCAGGGGATTGCTTCATAATACATTTTGTTACAATTCTTATTTTTAAGTAGCTCCGCATTATCCAGAAAATGCCAGGCCAGAGTACTTGTGTTTTTTTTGGTGCTTCCGTGGAGGTTATGGGTGTTGAGGGGAAGCTGAAGCAATCTGTAAGGCTGGCAGAGCAATTCAAGTAAGACTTTTCCCTTGCTGTCCCAGGGTACAATGTGTGACTTTCTGCCCTCATATCTGTCAGAGTCAGCAGTCTTGCACCGCATGAGGAAGGTCCTGCATCCATTATATGAGGTCAAGGAAGGTTTTCCTGTTCTAGGCTGGTTGAACACTGTAGCATGTGCCCTATCCTACTGCTGCATAGAAATGAGGGTCTCAATAATGTACAGCCACGTTACAAGGCTGGGTGGGTGAGAGCTAGATTTGTGGGTGGACCTTCACACTGAACTAGGGATGTGCTGGTGTGATGGGAGATCTGCTCCTGTCTGGCAGTCTGGGGCTTTGCCCGGGGAGATACAGCAGTCTCTGTGACTAGACTGTGCATGACTTGGTAGAAACATTGTAGTAGCTGTTTTATCTCAGCTTTTACTGATCAGTGACTGTATTTGTAGCACATTGATCATTGTGTTTGCCTGAGCCCTGTGGGAGCTCCTGGGAGCAGACTCCCATCCCATCTGTCTCACTGAAGCATTTGTCAGTCCTGGGAAGGTTACTGCAGAATAATCCTCTGAAAAGATTGGGATCTATGCTTCAGGTGGATTATTCATCATGGTCCATTGCATGAGAGCTGAGGGTAAAGATAGGTTCATACTTTACCTTCCCAGTGTCCTCTGGGACAAAAACTAGATTTTGTTTGGAATGACACCTTTCAGATGTTTCTGCTCCCCCTACTCCCTTTTCTCATGCTGCAGAACACTATCAAACTAATAAAAAGGAGCCACTCTGGGATTATTTTAGTGCTACACTGGAGAGTGTAGGAGACGGTGTATAAGAAATTTAAATAATGGATCTTTGTGGAAAGAACGTGTTTCAGCATAACAGAAGCAACAGCATAAAGATGCTTCCAATTCAGGCAATCTTGTCAGCAAGGGCTGAGAATCTGGCCCAGAATCTGACCATGGGATGAACTTGTGCCTCATATCCTTCACTTCAAGGAGATTGATGCGGAAATGTGCAGATCTTTGCTTTGGCCAAACTCAGTTGTTTCCTTGCTTAGGCTGAAATTCCGTGTGGGATATTGCTCTCATCTGTGCACAGTGGAGCTATATTCAGACTCTGGTTGTTGCTACAGTGCCCTTACTGAGCTTTTTGAGGCTATTTCAGAAAGATGACTGCAGTAACTGCCAAATGTATTTGAATTCAGGTGTGGTAGTGTGAATACACCACAGACCTTCTGGTCTAACAAGGAATTCATTGGCTGTGCTGGGATCAATGAGGATGAACTCTGTTTTTGTTGCTTGACCATGCACAATGGTGTCCAATTAGAAACAGGAAATCAAGGAGAAAACCAAGGCATTTCTTAGGCAGATGGAGTAAAGCCTTTTTTAATTTAAAGGACAGCTGAAACCTTGAGCTGCCAAGTCCTGAATGATTTCTAGACAAGAAATCTCCCTGGCTCTGTGGTATGGCAAACATACATTCCTCCTGCTATGGAGAAAGCTCCAGTTTAAGTGTTGGAATGCGGGTTTAAGATTTAGTCTTGGATTTTCAGTGTAATTCCTATAGAAAAAGGGCAAGTAATTTTTGTGGTAGGAAGCCAAATGTTGTTTACTAGTGCTGGGAGTGAGGCTCTGCAATGTCTTGGGTGTGAGCTGGGGAGCAAAGGATCAGCGATGGAAGATCTCAAGAGCCAGAAGTTTGATGCTTTAGAGATTAAATTCACACTGGGGGCAGCTGAGATCTGCAGCAGCTTCTGCTGCTGATGCCCTAGGGGAGACTCTGAACCGTGTGGAGGCAAAGGCTGGTTTGTTTGCTGTGGTGGGCCTGGGGGCCACTTCAAGTGTGACTGAGGGTATAAAGAAGCCTGGTGAATTTGGCTAAGAGGATCTTGGCTATTATGGAATAGGTTTCAAGTAGAAATGCTTAAACTAGCACTGTGTCTGTTTTTAATCTGCTGAGTATTTCATCAGATAACAGACCAAGAAGCTTGGTGGCAGGAATTTGGGTTTCAGTCATGCTTTTGTTGTGTGATTGCAGTGGAAGGGAGCTGAGCAAGTGGACTCTTGTGTGAGTGGTGCTGCTGCTGAATGTAGTTTTGTTAGCTTTTCCACGAGGTATGGCTCTTCTGATGTATCACTGGAATCAGAGAAAAAAATGAGCTTGTGTCTGTATTGCGCTACTATTTTACTAGTTATGAAGACCTGAAATGCAGCAATGGTGGTGACTTGGATGAACTGTTTCCAAAACAGCATCAGCACTAAATAGTTGAACCCTGATCTGGGGACTGGTGGATGAAGCTGTGATGAACTCCCTGGTCTTCTTTCTTTTCTAATTTTTTTGTTTGTTTGTTTGGTTGGGTTTTTTTGTTTGGTTGTTTTTTTTCCCCCAAAACCAGGGTGTAAAAGAAATGTCCTGAAAGTGCAATGTGTTAAATGTGGTCTATCCCATCTTGTGGTGCTTGCTGGTTCATGTTCAGCAGTAGTAATCCTCCCTATATGAGTAAGACTCGAAGAGTTGCTCTCCTTTGCTGTGATAGCAGGTGAGAATTTTGCTGGACAGGAAGAAAGCAACAGACTATCCCTTGCTGCTGGCTGTTGGCTGCTCTGCGGTGTTGGTTATCTGTGCAGCAGGGATTCTCTTGCTGCTCAGGAAATCATTCAAGCTGCAGAATGTGGGTGTGTAGGATGGAGCTCATGTGTCATAGCTCCTCTGTGGCCAGATGTGAGCCACAGCTGCCCTAGCTGCACATGCACCTCTCCAAGATGAGGCATGCAGCCCAATTCTAGCTACCCTCCTTCGTAAACTTGTGCTCAGCTCCAGGACCCTCCTGTGTCTCTGATTCCTGCCCATACCTTTCCAAATTAGAACTCAATGCTATTCCCAAACCTTCCCCCACAGGGAAGGATCCAAACCAGTTCTCTATACTCTCCTACCCAAGATCCTAATCCCATGTGCTGCCCTATGCCTATCTAGGTTATCCAGCTACCCATCAGCTACACCAGGTGCAAAGGCTCTTGGAATGAGATGATTTGGGGATATGCTGCTCCTGGAATGTAATTTGTGTTACTTCTCCTGGGGCTTTATGCTCAAAGCTAGGAACAGTTTGTCCTCTGTGAATATAATACATGTGTAAACATGACTGATACTTTATACTTAAAATGTGCTAATTTAACTTGTTCCCCTCAATCTTCCCTCCCTCTTCCACTTTACCACCCCCCATCTCCTCCCCTTAAGCTTTGGAGAGACCCTAGAATCATGATGAAAAATGAGAAAAAACTTTGTTTCAGTATAAATTTATTGAGAAGCAAGAAGAGCAAATAGCTTAGGTAAAGAATGATTCACATATCACTTGAAAGACATTAAAGAACAAAAAATTCCAGGTAGGCTCCAGAAGACTAGAGTGATATGAATCCAGTGACAGGACATGGATCACTGGAAAAAGGGCATGTTCATCCTATATGGATTTGTTCTGTGGTTATAACAAAATCTGTACTAGTGGAATCTCCAGGTAGGCCCTGGAGAAGATTTAAGATGTTGAATGCTGTAACTGCATAATATATGATATATATATATATAAAGTCTTTAGCTTGTGTTAGAAATGGATGCCTCCATAACTTACTGCAAAAAAATGTTTAGGCTCTCGCCTGTTCTGCCTCGTGCTATTTTCATCCTAAGATGAAAACATTGGTATTGGATATTTTCTACTTACAGCTGTATATATTAGAAGAAAAAAGTAGGCTACAGTGTGCATTTGGAGATAAAAGGTACCACTAGAGGATCTAGTAAATTCTTGAAAATAGTGAATTATAAAGAGGAACACCATCAGAATCACCATGTGGGGATTATTTTCTTCAGAATCATTGTAGCATGCAAGCAGCCCACTTGGCTTGAATAGTTTTGGTAGTTTGTAGCTTTCATGTAACTGGTTTGTTGCTAATAATAGTCTAAATAATTTTTCACGGTAAAATCGGCACAAGCGACAGTGACACGATCTTCATTAGTCAGCTTTGCTGAAATAATGTAATCTCCCTGTGTGAGACAAAGGCAAAGCAAGAGATTAACCCATCAGTAGTACATAGCTGCTTCTGTTTCTATTTCCGAGTCCTCTTCCCAGAAATAGAATAACCCTTTTTCCCATGAAGTTCCTCCAAAGCCTTTCCGGTCCAAATGTTTCAGAGATGGTAAAGAACTTGCCCATGTTTTCTGCCAAAATATTCTCATCAGGGATATCAATGCTGACAAGCACAAGTTCAAAATTAAAACAGTGCAAAGGGAACAAAATGTTTTGATGCATAAAAAAATCCCTTCAAATCTGTGCAACTTCTCATGTTTCTTATGAGCAAGCACAATATGGCCTGTGCTGTTCAGTAACTGTAAAGCAAAGAGGTGCTCACTTGTCTGGCACTTCACCTCCTTGGATCTTGTTGTTCAGTGTTATTGATAGGAATTTTTATGAAAGAGCACCTTGGGGGGATGTGTGTGTATAGATGACTCCATATATGATGAATTCCTATATAATAAAACAAGGGGTAGTTTAATTTCAAATTGTATATTTAAAATTACGAATTCGGGCTTTTGGGAGAATTTGTATCGTTACAGTGCAAAAAAACTCTGAACCTTAAAGAAGCCATGGCTATCTTGTTTTGGTCAAAACTGGTCTCTCCAGGCACTTGGAGAAGGAGAAGCATTGTTTATGGGGGTTGACAAGCTTACTTAGCAGATTTGGAGGAAGAAGTGAACTAGATTTCATTCACTCTATATTGCTGGCACTGCAGTAATTATTTCTGGTTTTTTTTCCTGGAGGGTAGAGGGGAGAAAAACCTGGGGTAGGAGAGCTTGGCAGCAGTGGCCTCCTAGCTGTGTACCACAGAAAGCTCTTGCCCTGCTCAGAACCCTTCTGGTTGTGGAATAGAAAGAGGCATGGCTAGAATGAGTCAGGTTTCCTGACATTTGCCTTTTACAATGGGATTCCTAAAGCAATATCTGGCCTGTGTCCCCACAGAGAGGTTCAAGTCAAATGTAACATCCAAATTTAGAGAGAGGCCCAATGGCAACATGCTCATGAGAATACAGCCTTGTTGTAATTGCTGTGTGGACTGTGCAAACGTCCCTCAGGCTGCTCAGATGAGGCCGTTCTTTGCAATGATCAGGAGACAATTGCTGTATGGAATAACTCCTTTTTGCCAGCATGGGAGGAGGGTATTATTTGCCTGATTGATTAATTAAAAGAAAAGGCTTCCTATTCCCTTTCTCACAAGCACATTGACTCTCTAAAAGCTTATAGTTGGATTCATGGGAGTTCATAATAACTAATTTCCATTGTTTATTAGTAATTAGATTTTTTTTTTCTCCTCCAAAATAAATTTTTGGTTGTGGTGAAAAATTGTTATTAAAAAGAGGATTGTGAACAATCTTGGAATTTCTGGTTCCAAATTCAGCTAATTTGCCCAGAACTGGAGTTTTGCTGGTCTGTGTGCATTTTTCTTGGGCTTTTTCTTGATTTAAAGATCTATTCCTCAGTTTTCTAGAGGTTTTACTATGTAAATGTCCTCAGTGTGTTAGTAAAGCTGCTCCTGGAGCAGGATGCTGATTGATGTGAACTCAAGCACTACTGTAAGAGAGACCAAAAGTCGTTGCTCAACGCAGCATCTGAAGGTGTAGGGTTTAGGGAAGCAGGCTGGTTGGGGTGGGATAATAGCCTGCATAAGGGGGCCCAGCTCTCTGTGTAAAAGCCTTGGGAAAATGAAGGTTGTGGTTGCTGCTATCACCAAGGGAAGATTGAGACATATCAAATGGTAGCTGTTATGGAGGCTCTATCCTCCCAGAAACCAGCTGTCCTTGTTATCACCTCTGCAGGTCTTGGCAAGCCTGGTTCTTTGGGACGCGCGTCTTTGTTCTGTGTCCCTATTCTGATCCTGTCTTCTTTTCCTGCACCTGGACCGATCCTGTGATGAGCAGGCCTGAGATCTCATTTTTGGGCCTATGACATGTGTTTTGTGTCTGCTGCTGAAGATCTGAGAGCTCACGTTGTGCCTCTCTGAGTAAACCTAAGGAGTATTTCACTGACCACCTGAGCTCTATGCTTTCGTAGTGGTGACTGTGATCCTTTCTCCACCACATTCTCAACTGTGTGCCTTGATAATCTAGGTGATGCCTTCTTCTCTTCAATCTTGCTATTTTGAGAGTAAGAGAGGGAGCTCTTGGCTGCATGATTTCAGTGCTGGTACAGGAGATCTTCTATACTGAGAAAATCTGTTGGTCTCTGGATAATGGTGATGCTCCTATGCTTTATAATCAAATCCCCTAATTTCATATTGGAAAGAATTAGTCATGTAGAACACTATCAGATCCAGTGTGCTAGCCAGGGGAGCCTGGAATGTGCTGATGTGATTGCTGGTAGTCCTCTGACCACACCTCATCCAGAAAGTTTGGGAGCACAGCTGTGATCAACTTACCTGTGGGATTTCTTTGATTCCCAGTGTGACTGGTCCCTTGTAGTGGAGGCGTTCTGAAAAGCAACAGTGGTGTTGGGTGGTTAGACATGCAGCACATAAAGGAAACAGGCAGCTGATCATAGATGCTTTCTTTGTGTGATAGAATTTCAAAGTGCTCCAGTGACAAGTGTTATGGAACTGCAAAATGCTGTATACACAGTCTTGCAACAGCCCTCCTGAGAGAAATATCAGCGTGTATATATCCCTTGTGGGGAAAGCAAGGCAGAGCCTGGACTCAAGGACCTGCAGCCCCTGCCTGAGTGGAGGAGAGGGTGGGTGTGCCTGTGTCAGCATGCATCCTTCAAATGGGGAAATGAAAGGGGAGGGGGACTGGTAGTCTCGGGTCCTTTAGCATGAACTATTAAACGCCTGCAGATGCAATAGCTGAACTGTACTGTTTTGGTAACTTTTATAAAAACCAGTCTGAGCTGAGTGTTTGAGGAGGACTTCTGACTGCTTGATGAACATGACCTTAAAGTAATAAGAACATGTCTATGTCACTGATGAGGGAGCATTCACCAAGAAGTTACATGAGGTATTAAAATCAACACAAGTTGTGCTGGTGCCTGGAATAGAGCCCAGGAGATCCACCTTCCAATCCTCATCTCCTTAATCGTGTGAGGCATGCTTGCTCTTTGCTGTTGAAGAAAGGGCAACTTTGGCATTAATGGAGAGAATTAGCAAGCTATTTTGCAGTTCCTCCTACTTTTTCATAGCTTACTGGGCCAAACTGTGCAGACTTGACTGAAAATAAAACTTGTAGATGTTTTGGTATTTCAGAATTTCTTGCACAACTTGCCTCACACAAGTCATGGAAAAGTCTTAAGAACTGTTTAAGGATTCTCTTTTGTAGGTGTCATGAAATATTCTTTACTTTGACAGTGAGAGAGGAGTAAGTGTTTCATCATGTTTAGAGGAGTATGTGCTGGCATCTTGATGCTTGTCACTTCTAGAGAGTTTTTGAGTCTAGTCTCACTGTCGGTTTATACTGTTTCTTCTGAAAGGTTGGACAAAAGGTTTGTAACATCCCTATGTTGTATGGTCCATCTCACCATGCATGGACTTGGAAAACATTCCACAGGAGGTCTTCCCACACATGTTATGAAATGTTTGTCTTGTAAAAAAATTTTATGAAAGAATCATGACTGTGAGATAAGCTAGGAAAAGGAGAAACCTCAGATATTACCAGTGTTCTGCACCTTTGCATTAATGAGAAGTTTGCTTAATGCAATGCCCTGATGATTCTGGGAGGTGAAGATGCAAAACAACTCAGTGTTTCCCTGAGAAACCTAGTACCAAAACAGAGAATAGAATAAGTATGTTTTGGCTCATCAATCTCAAACGGATGAACTATGCTAGAGCACCTGTACTGTACTCATTCCTCTCTGCATCCCTGGCCAATTCACTGGACACCAACAATTCTTTTCCTTTGCAAAGAGCAGTCACCATCACTGCTTGCTTCTGTGCACGAAGCAAGAGCCCAGGAGTCTGACACATCTTCATTGCAGAGAGCAGTGACTCAAGAATTTTAAAAATACAGTACAGCCCACTTCTCAGTTCACAACTTTAATAGAGTCTAAATGGGAATTAAAGGCACTGCAGACTGCATGACTTAGGTGATGAGTGACTCCCTTGGGACTTAAGCTGTATGTGTGTCAGTGTGTGCTAAGGCGTATTGTGAGCTGCCCCCTCAGGGTGGTGTGGACCACGCAAGCTCATGCTTTGTGTGTCCTTTCTTTTAGTAGAGAGCTTTGTATGACAACCCTTCTTTCAGATAACTCTCAGCCTAGGAAATCTTGGATAGCAGCAGAGGAGAAAGGAGAGGAAACTCAGCTGCGAACAATCACCCGTCCCCAAAGTCCTTCTCCTCAGGGACATGGAAATTCCTCTTGGATCACATGGCTCATTAGGATCTTACCTAGGCTTCCAGAAAGCCATCCAGAATCTAAAAATACAGATGCAGCACTCGAGCTCTGCAAAGTCTGTATTTTAAAATGAAGTAGGAGTCATCAGGCCATAAATTTGCTTCTGAAATGATGGCAATGCTAATCTCTCATCTAGTGTAGGTAGAAGCTATTTTTCCACACACACTTCACTGTGATAAAGTAGCCAGATGAATGCAGCCTTGGGGCTTTGCCTCAACCCACTCTGCGAAGTTTTCTATGATTGCTCTGATGTGTTGTAGATATGCCTTTGCTCGGTAATCAAAGAAGTCACTCTTATGGGCTGTATTATCTTTTAGGGAACCTTCAGTTATGGAGATAGGTTCTGTGTGTCCAGTTTGAGGTCCATATTTCATCCTTTATGCTTCAGCAGTAGCCTTCTTTCTAACCAGGAGTCTTGCAATGGTTCACAGTTCACAGTTACTAGTCATGTGGAGCTACTGGAGAGAGCCCGGTGAAAAACCACTGATATGATTAAGGGACTGGAACATCTCTCCAGTGAGGAGAGTCTGAGGAAGCTGGGATTGTTCAGCGTAGAGGACAGAAAGATTAGGGGAGAGCACATCAAGATGTACAAATACCTGAAGTGGGGTTGTAAAGAGGATGGAGCCAGGCTCTTTTCAGTAGTGCCTAATGGCAGGGCAAGAGGCAGTGGGCACAAACTGAAACACAGGAGGTTTCTCCTGAACATCAGGAAAGACTTTTTTTACTGTGAGGGTGACTGAGCATTGGCAGAGATTGCCCGAAGTGCATGTGGACCCTCTATTCTTGGATATATTTAAAAACCCTGCCTGGACATGGTCCTGGGCAACTGGCTGTAGATGGCCTTGCTTGAAGTGGGTGCGAACTGGACTAAATTACCTTCAGATGTCTTTTCCAATGTCAGCTACTCTGTGTTTCTGTAACCAGTCCTCTAGGAAACTCCTGTGACCTTCCTTGCTTCAATGGGGAGGGGGAAACTATGCTGCTTTGAAAGTATGTCCTTAGAGGAAAGCAGAGGCAGCTTTTGTTTTCAGCTAGTTGAGACCCGCCAGGAAATACTATGGATTCATAGATGTGCTGAATTTTATCATTCCTATTCACTTTGGACCACGGCAACCTCCTCAGAGCCTCCACTGGCTAAATAAGGCTTGTTTGCAAATTTTGAAAAACCCGTTCTGTGTTCCAGTTGCATGAGAATTTCTACTATAATTCCAGAAGTATAAACATCCTCCAAGGCCTTAAGGAATATATTTATCACAGCATCCTTTATACACATTTTCTCCATATATTCATACATTTTTACATCCCTTAATTGAAAGAGGATGAACACATCTGCTGCAGTAACTGACACAAACACTGAGCAGCTCATTGAAAGAATTCTGTGGTCTTTTTAGAGAAAACCCAAATGTAGTTGCAAAAAATGTACAAACATTGGGAAGAGCATAAATTATGAGTGCATTTTTCCCCTTAAAAAATCCCCTGTTTCTGTATTGTTCTGCTAGTAAGTTACATTAGATGTCAAGCAGGCTGTCAACAGTGATGTATTTTCAGCCCTTTTTCTTAAAGACTTATCTGAAGGTGATTTCTGCAGAGCACCCTAGAAAATATTTATATTATATATAACATATATAATTTGCCACTGATTCAAGATGATGCTATTGTATTTTTTGTAGCAGCTTTTCACTGTTGTTTCTACCAAAAGTAACTTAGTCCTTTGCCAGTAGACAGGTCTTTGGTAGCTTGAATCTGAAGCAGAGCTTTCAAATGTATAAGAGCTTCCTGAGGATTGCTTCAAGTTACCAGTTATCATTTATCATGAAGATGCCTCTCCTTCCTGAAAAAAGCCCTGTAATGAAATTCTCACTCCTCTTTCTCAAATCTTCCTTACACTGAAAATCTGTATACGTTCTCACACTCCTGTACTATATAAAGACCCCGTACATCTGCACCCACCTCTTCCTTTTTCTATGTTCTAAATATTTTTAGAACTTCGATGCTCCATGTTTGAGTTCTTCTAGGACACAATCTTGGACCCGTGCAACTGACACACAGCTTCTGCAGGTTTTATGGATGTAGGAATGATCTGAATAACTGCCAGCTATAGATGTATAGTTGAGTGAGAAAAACATATATAAATATATAGCCAGCTGAGAAGCGTTCACTTTCTTTACTGGGGAGGAAAAAGTGAGATGAAGGGGCTAAGCAAGTTGTCACTGTGCATCAGCACGAAGACCTAGCTTTGTGGTGTAGCTGCTTTCTCAGAAACAGGTACCTAAACTCTCAATGTGATAGCCAGTTTTGTAATTCATGATGTGCTTGCTACTTTTATTCACAAATACTGTTTTAGAAACTTGCCCACTGTAACACCCACAATAATGTAAAGAATGGAGATCTGAAGCAAGGTGGGGGTTTCTCTGTGGTTTGAGAATGTGCACAAGGAATTGTACAAATGCTCTGATGGTGCCTTTGTCAGTTGGGCCTGAAAGAAAACTTGCAGAGGATGCAGCTATCTTTATGTAAGGAAACTTTCTTTAAGCATGAAAGTTGTGGTTGGCACATTGCTAAATATTACCCTGGTAGGTCTTTTACTCTGATTTTAGTGATTTCATTGGGAAATCTGTTGAATTTTATGTAACTGTTTTCTTTGAAGGAAGTGGGGAATAACCATCACTTTCTACTAGAAAAGAGGAAGACCTGAGTTCATGCTATGCCGCAAAGAATTTAGCAGTCTTACTGCTATTGTTTTTAAGTGGACAATGGCCAGCTTCCTTGCAACCTTTGAGCTAAGAACTTCACAACAGGCATACAGCTCAGAGAAAAGGATCTTGGAATCGTATTTAGAAGTCCTAATAAGCAGTGCCAGACATAACCCTTGCTTAACAAAAATAGTGAATACTGTATGATTATGATGAACATGAAACCTCCATGATATTAAGTCCTTCCAGCACAGAGAATATTTCCAGTCATGGCAAAACTGTAGGAGAGCAAATAACAATAAAAACAAACAAGAAGAAAACAACCTCAAACACCTAAGACTTTGCCACATCTGGCTCTTATAAGTCTCTTTTTTCTGTGACTTCTGCTCTGCTCTTCCACACTAGTGAGTGGCTCAACGAAGCCTGTAGCGGGACGATGTTCTATATAATTTTGGGAGAGGGAGGGACAGGCAATTTTTGGTCTCATTGTGAAAGGCAAGCAAATTTTGTGTGAAACTATATTTAAACTCAGGTCACGTCTGGCCAGATGTTGGAAATGTTGCCTGTACAACAGGGAAAAAGGGGCTCTCCATGAAAAGCTTCAGCTAAAAGGGCTATATGCTCCCCCATACCTTTGGTAGGCTGCATGCTTGGCCATTCACATGTTGTCCTTTCTGCATAGGTATTAGGTCATATTTACAGCTCTGCTAATATGGTAAATTATGCCTGAATTTTCCTAAATTGGTCTTTGTCTCAATTCTGTGTCCTAAAACATGGTTTGGAATAAACTGTCAACTAATTAAGAAATACCACATTTTCAGTTTGAACCTCAGTCTGAGAAAGTTCACTTCTTTCCCACTGTGACTTAATTTACTAAATAATAATAGCTACTGAAAGAGAGGGTGTGTATTAAAAAGTTTGTGGCAGAGGTTCTTGCATGAAAGCAGGAATGCTTCTAAATGAAGATACATAGTATTATTTAAGCAACCAACTATGGGTTTATATCATAATGTACTTCAATTAGTAGAAACAATCGCCTGTCAGTTTAAGATTAAGGGACTTGGAAACCCCAGGAGGTTTTGGCTTTGTGGCTTAATGTGTGAATAGCAGTTTGTGTTCAGCTCAGGGCTGACTCTACTTTTCCTTAATGTATTCTCTAAAGGATGTTTAGTACTTCATCAGAATAAGATAGTTTTTCAGTTGGTCTGTGGGTGGGTTTTTTCCACTTGTAATTCAATACAAAATTGAAGAAACGTCTGAATTTAATTTTTTTTTGTCTATCTGGCTTACAGGATTTACATAATTGGTTGCTCATGCAGCATTTCTCTATTATTCTTTATGATAGTTCTGTGCTGTGTGAAATGTCTTAGTCATTTTCTAGAGGCTGTCTAAGCAGTAGTGCTGTGCATGGTCTTTAAACTCACAGCCCTTGCACATGAGTTATTGTAGTGTTATCAGGATGAAGATGCAAGTGGATGGAAGGAAGGCAGAGCTTCTGTAACTAACTAGTGCTCTAACAACTCAAACTTCTCTGTGGCTTTACCTGTTTATTTTTAAATCAGCCTAAAGAGATGATCATGATGTAAGAGGGATTTAAAAATAACTGTTTAAGATATGTGCATATTAAAGTCCAGAAGCATGACCATAGCTCTTCCAGACATAGCATGGCTAACCTGGCACTACCTACTCCGTGTTGTGGCAGAAGGGACCTTGAGGTGCCTAGGCTCACCTGGGAGCAAAGATGCCTGCTTTCTTATGGCAGCTAATACTGCTGCAAACCAACCAGTGCAAGTGTTCACCAGTTGGCAGTACAACTGGCAGGAACTGATTTCATGTGATTGCTACACAGGCACATGTTGAGCAGAAACAAGTTGCAAACCATAGATGGTATCAAATAGTATCTTGGTCCAAATATCCTTATTCAAGCATAATTCCTCTTAAAGTGAGCTGAAAATAGCCTTTGAGGACAGGAAGTGTTACTTGCTTAATAGTGAAGAACATGTTCAGAACGGTTGTTTGTTTGTTCGGCCTTTTCTTTTACAGAACTAGCCTTTATTTTTGCCGTACTTCTTGCTCACATGACAATCACATGCCCATAAATAGGGATTATGAACCTCTCTGCTGTTGGATAGGTTCACATAACCACAGCTATTTTTTATGGACTTGAAATCCCATGTGTGTGCAATTTTCTGTGATTAAAAGAAAAGCAAAAAAACAGGTTAGGGGGGAAAGCAGGCTCTTAAATTAAAACATCTCTGTCCTACTGTGTTTCTGTCATCCATTAACATGCTGTTGAAGTAAACAGAACATTACGATGTATTGGTGTGTTCAACAGCACAGCGGGTGCATCCTGCTTGGAGTATTCAGCAGCCATCAAACACTTAGAGTGCTACCTAAATTACCTCCTTTCTTCATTCCACAGAAGATAAGCTTAGAATGACCCGGTGCACAAAGTGTCTCTGAGTAGGTTAAGACCGTCTTCCCATTTATGATCAGGCTAAGCTTGACATACAGTTCCTTGATGTCGTGTCCTACACACAAAGCAGAAAGAGAGACCAGAGAAAGTGCAAGGGTAAACAGGTGTGTTACTTTATTTTAAAAAAAGATTACATTTTTTCCCACTGCTGTTTGAGCTATTAAATGTTTCCTCCTCACTGAGAACTCCTAATACCTAGAAATGCATGCTTAAGCAACAGGTCTCTAAGCCCTTCAAGATATATGACAAAGGACATAATAGCATATATCTTTATTGTACTTGGATTTGTGGGAAAAATATTTACAAATGCCTGTAATGCAATTTTTGCAGGCTCATTTAACTTTGCAGCCACATAAAAACTCATGCTTCCTTGGCAAGTGGGTAACATTCTCACAAAAGGGAGACCTTTTGCGTACAAGGAAGCGTTCCCAAGTGTTAAAAGACACTTGGCACACAAATTTATTTTCAGCATCAGGAATGTGCAGAAGCACTTTCTTATTTATGCTCTGGCAGTAGAGGTTCTAGGTGAGCTTGGGGCCAACAGGTTTGCAAGAAGGTGGCTTTTCTATGCAAGGATCACAAAGCAAGCTATGACTAATGTTAACTTGTGCACCCAGTTTTGACCTTCTACTGCTGATCAGTCAGGTGCTGAAGGGTATAATTTCAGCTTCTGCAGGTGGTAAACTGATGGCATGACTGTTGCCTCAGGCTAGTACTTCCCCAGCATGTTTCTCTGTATGCTCAGGAGGGGTAGAGGGCTGTCCCCACCTTGCTCTGTGGAAGTCCATTCAGTCTCCTACCAGCAAGGGTCACAGCCTCGGCAATCTGGTGAGCGCTGCTGGTGCTGACAGAAGAGTGTAGGTGCTGTAGCTCTCTCATTCAACAAGACTTTCCCTAGAAGTCTTAGCTATGAAAATAAGCTCTAGAGCAGCACCTCCCCATCTTGGCTATCCATGTGTATAAATGAAGGGTAGGAGAGGAATAGGAGTTGGGGGCTGATGTGACCTGCTTAGAGTGACATACATAGTCTGAGGCTGAGCTGATAACAGAACTGACATTTCTGTAGCCCTGCACAGGTTCTGAAATTTCCAAGAAATTAAGCTCATTCATATTTTATGAGAGGTTTTCACTCTGGCTTACTTCTTAATACCAGCACTCACACATGAATTACCTATTAATGGTGTGAGAAGATAGCAATTCACTTACCTAGGACCATTGAAGCTTTGATGTTAAAGGTGTGGGTTGCGACATCAGAACACTTGTCAATGCTGAGAACAAAATCTTGCTGGGGATCTGTTTGAAGACACAAAGCAGTGGGTAACAAGTTTTATCTTTAATGAAATGTAATGACTCTATGGGAGAAAGCAATAGAAGTGTTATAAAAAACAAATTCCTTAAAAATTCTCCAAGAAATGCTCAAAGCTCCCATACCCTGTGTTCAATAGCTACTTAGCTACTTCTGTCCTTCCTGCCACTTCAATCTGAAGCACACTCAGGTGAGACTGAAACCTACTGTGTAGGAACATGAGCCAAGTTCAAAGAAAGCAAGTTCCCCTCAGTAGTGGGTAGTGAATACTGATTCAATAATGAATTCTCAGTATAGCTGCTCTTCCCAGACACTGTACACTATCATTCCTTCCCCAGTACTGATGGGCAATTGGTTATGAAGGTGTTTTTTAATTAATTTGTATCACAAGATGGCTTGGTGATGCTAATTAGGAAACTGAATCCTGAAGCGGAATGGAAGGTCCAAAATTGAAAATAAAATTGTGTAACTGATATACTGCAGTACTTTATGCTGGGTCCACCATCCCATGATATTTCTAACCCAGGAAATATTTTATATTTCTCCTTTTCTGGGAGACTTTAGCAGAGCTGGGGTTAAAGGGAGCCCTTTGACTGATGATTGTCA
The DNA here is from genome assembly GCF_003031625.1 of Empidonax traillii. Lineage (NCBI taxonomy): Eukaryota > Metazoa > Chordata > Aves > Passeriformes > Tyrannidae > Empidonax > Empidonax traillii. The sequence goes on along the minus strand of NW_020955730.1, from coordinate 409,019 downwards.
TGAATGTGGTTCTTTCCAGTTCCTAAAGTATTTCTTCTTCTGCATCAAGCTCTAAAACTCTTGTATAAACATAATTGTTTTCCCACCACTTCCACCTTCTTCCTTGCTGGCCTCCAAGAGACTTCATGCTGTGCCTGAAGGCTTGTCGTCATGTCACTCTCTGGTGACAGGCAGCAGCAACAACTGAGAGCTCAGCTGCCACAACCAACAGAATGTGCAAGTGTTTTCCAAAACTGTGGTTGGAGGTGAAAGATTTGGCCAGTTTGGAAACATATCTTGAGCCTCAAGGCTTGCTTTAGGCATAGTTTTGTCCCTCAACATGGCTTTCCAGCCAGCCTGTGCATCCAACTTCCTTCTCTGTGGAAAAAAGTGAAGCAACCGTGACATGTGCAGAAGCAGCCACAGGCTTCTTGGTTTACATAGAGCTGGGTAGTGACAAATATAGACTTGGGAACTGAGTTCTGTTTTATAAGTTATTGTTGCTTGAGCTAGTCTTCTTGCTGAATTGAAAATAACATGTTGGGAGAATTCCTTTGATGCTGTGGTGAAACTTGAGTCACGAGTGTCCTCTGTGAGACTGAGCTAGCATCCCCATAGCTTAGCTCTGTTTTTGCAGCAATGCCCCACAGCTGCAGCGGCTGGCAGCAAGCAAGTCTGTGTGACCGAAACTTGATTGCTTAGAGGGGATCATGAAATGAATGAAAGTGTTGGGAGGACCTGGGGGGCTCTAACTAAGCCAGGTTCTGTGACCCCGCAGATCATCAGTGTGGTCTAAAAGGAGTAACCAAGCCCTAAGTTCTGGTAAATTAAAATAACAGTTTAAAAGAGAGACATAAAAGGCACTTGTATTTCAAACAGTTTTTTGTGTCTCTGTGCTGGATTTTGTCCTCCATACCACTAAAGCAGTCTCTGCAGTTGCATAATCTGCTTGGGACAAATAGTTAGTGCCTGGAGTTGTTTATCAAGTGAGACCCAAGTCAGAGGATTGTCTTTCCTCCCTTTCCATGCTCCTGTTAATTCTCACTTTGGGTTTTTTCAGCTTCAGAGACTGTTGGAATCGGTTAGAACAGTTTCCTGCTCCAGCCAGAAAGTATGTCAAACTTCTCTTTTCTCCAGGACCGTTGCTCCTGCTTCCCCTCTGGTTTTTACCATCTCTCAGGGCTTGGTTTCCGCTTTCCTCTGGAGTTCTGCAAGAGCCCCTCTCATTTATGTTTTGTGTGTGTACTGTGATGATAAGGTTCAGGAAGCAGCTGCTCAGATTCAGAGCAACTCGAGTATTGAGACCTACAAATAGTGTTGGTAATCAAATTACTAAAATTGTTAGTTCCATAATTTCCAGAAGAAGTTATAGTCAAACATGTCACTGCAGCTTATACGATGCTCTTCTTTTTTCAAAGTGAATAGGCTGTGTTTCAATTAACAAATTACATCATGGTGTTAGGGCTAGAAATTGAATTTTTAATTCAAAATTTCTCATCAATAACTGGGTAGAAAGGGGATGTTCATGAAATCAAGCTTCTCTGGAAAGCATGGACTTCTTACAATGACCCTGACCTCAGGGTTGTTTTAATTTGGGTGTCTTATGTCTGTTTTATTTTTATGGGTTTAGCTCCTTTAACAGATGACATATTTCATGGTGTGTTGTAGCCATGGATGTTTTTTACCGCACTGCTAGTGTTGCAGCATAGGGCCCTAATATCAGAGAAGTATTGTCTCATCCCCAGAGAGGAAGAGAGTGTAGAATCTCTCACATGAGAAATTCCAGAAAAATTTGTGAATTAGAGCACTTGGATTTTGTGTTGTTACTCTGTTGCTGAGAAATGTTACATTTTCCCCTGTCAAAAGAAACCCAATTAATTTTCTGGCCATCTCACTGTGGAAATTCATGCTAAGACTTTGCAATCTAACATCTTAGGTGCTGTGGTGTACTGAGGTGGGGGCCTCCTGCTGAAATCAATTGAAAGAATGGCTGTGTTGCTAAAGCTCGGTGCCAGGGCATCTGTATTCCAAAACACGTAGGCAGAGAGGTTGCTGCTAAAAAGGAAATTAATGAAAATAGTGGGTTTCAGCCATTTGATCATTGAAGATGTCCGTAAATTCAGCTGTGCATTATGCACTTAGGGAGTGTGCCATACCCCTCTTTGTTTAAATGGTGAGGAGTCCCTCCTGTGGCAAAGGCAACTCGAGGCAATTGCCATTTTCATGTTTCATCTCAGATGCACAACTGTGAGTCACTGTGAGTCTCTTATGGAGGTTTAATACTTATTCTTCTGTGTTTGTCTCAATCTGAAGTGAGCTGGTTAGACTGAAAAAAATACATGTTATGTCTTTCACATGTTCAGAGCAATAACATTTACTGTTAAATCTCTAAAATATGTGGGGCTGCCCTTCAGCCTTCCCCTTCCCTGCAACATTTCATGGTGCACAGTACTGTATGTTCCCAGACTTCCCTCCACCCACTCCCTTCAATCTGCTCCCTCTTCCATAATTAAAGCTAGAAATTCTTCAACTGGTTGCGGAGTTTTGCTTTTCCCGTTCAGCTTTGATATATTACCAACACTTAAAACATTGTTGGAAATTTTGCAAACACATTGAGGTTTATCAGTGAAAATCTGCTTACTGATGGGAAAAAGGGCATTCTTTGTGTATCTAGTGTGAAGGACTCATGCTGCAACGTATTTACAGCTAACAGTAAGGTGCCTGGGAGCAGCATTTGGATTCAAGTTTCTGTCTATGTGGTTCTAAATCTTTCATGCAACCTCTCTGAGAAAGGGACAAGTCTTTGACTTTTGTTAACAATCAATGCACTCTAAGATCTCTCAGATGTGTTGTTTGATGCTGTGACTGATGCTGAGCTGTACTGAATGTACAGCTCTTGCTGAAGACTGGCTTCTATAGTACTGTCCTGCTCTGTGAGAGATAAGTTTGGGATGTACCTAGCATCTTGCCACTGATTATTAGTGTTAGTATTAGTGATTAGTATTAGTGGTGCATCCCACCTCCCATTTCACCATACCTGGTGGTACCCTCGTGGAGATTTGTTGCTGTATTGACTTGAGATGTGGATTTCCTTGCATACCACCTGCACTGGCAGCACAGTGCAAGATTTCAGCCTCTTTCAAGGTGCTCACACTGATGGATTTGCCTGGGTTTTTCTTAGAAGACTGAGCAGGTGTGTGTAGCACAGCCTAGAGGCCCAGATGAGTTCCGGAACTTTTCTTCCTGGAGTTTTTTTCCCCTGCCTTTTTTCTTGGCAAGAAGGTTCATAGGTGAATTATCTCAGACACATTTACAGTGATGTAACTCCAGTGATGGGGACAACAGATGGAAACTCACTTTCATGCCCCAGTTATTGCAGCTGTGGGGCCAGCAGCTCGTGCTGCCGCTGAACATGGGTGTGCACAAAGCCACAGGGCTGTGAGCTGGAACTGCCCTTATAGCCTCCTGTGCTCTGGGAGGTGATCTCCAGAGCACAGAATGAAGCAGACAGCTGGAAATGATAATGTGCTAACCCACTGTGGCTATGTCACTCTGAGCCTGAGCTCCTAGATGACTAACTGAGAATTACAGAAACTGTGTGCCCAGATGGGAAGCACCTGTTATAGGAATTTTGCTGGGCTAGTGTACAACAGCCTCTTTCTTTTATTCTTCTCCCTTCTCCCCCCATTTTGTTAACTATCCTCTACTGGCTTCACTCTCATCTGAATCTGCTCTAAAATCACCTTGTTTCCATATGAGCATGAAAATCAGTGGTAAGACTGAATAGCAGCAGCAAGGAGATGAGCTGTGCTTGTGAGAGTCCACATCTGTAAGCCCTGGAGTGGTGGAAAGACTCTCTAAATGGGTAAGCTTTGAGTGTTTCAAAATAACACTTGTAGGAGCAGATAAGCCACAGAATTGAATGATATTAAATAGCTGCACTTGGCTAGGGTCGAATAAGGACAGACTGGTGCTAGAGGAGCTAGAAATTAGCACAAGGAAGAAATGTATTTAGCAATTACCCAACACTCCTCACCTTCAAAGCTGTTAATAAAATTAAATCATTAGTCTTTACAGCATTCAAGGTGATGAAAGGAGAGGGAAAAAATGAGGAACTGTTTGGGATTTCAGACTTTATGTATTAGTTCAACAATTTCCCTTTAATGTCTATTTAAATAAATTAACCTGAATGCTCAAGGTTATATTTGACACTGGAATCTACTTATAAGGAACTGAGGAAGAAGCATCAGGTGAATTAGCAGCTCTCCGATTATGCATCTAGATTTCCCTGAGCACCTTCAATTTAATGAACTTCCCTTTGGGCCTGCCTTCACTGTGTGCCACTGCCATTTTCAGGTGTGTCTGGGAGGGGCAGAGTGACCCTTTGTTCAGAGGAGAGCAGAGTGAATTGTAGGACTTGTGTTGTCTGTGTCTGCCTTATTAGGAGAATGCTTCGTTCCAAGACGCTTTAGCCATGAGCAGCTCCAGGCTTTTGCCTAGTTCAAACAGGCATTCTGGCCTCCTTTGCAGAAGTCACTGTATGTTTTATCACCTGAATTTTTCTGGCTAAGCAAGCCTAGGAAAAGAAATAGGGAAGATGAAAGTTTGCATATCCTCTATGTCCCAGGATTACAAACTGTGTGAGTTCCCCTTTGCAAACAGCGGTATCAACTTGTGGTCTGCTTAAACCCAAAGATCTTGGAGATGACTAATGGAGTGAATGCTTCCTTTCTGATAAAACTTACATGGCTGCAGGGAGAAGCCTAAAGATTTGGTTTCAGTATAATCTATAGGCTAAAAAAGCCCAGAGAACTAGCAAAAGAAACTTAAAATATGTCTTAAAAAATAAGTGTTTATGCAAGTTAAGTAATTCCGCTCCTCTCTCAAGAATACTGAACACTGGTAATGCAAAGAGCAATTATATATTACTTGGCTAGATTAAGGCACAGGCACTACTGGTTGGTGTTTATGGCCTTAGTTTTGTAGCCAGGTGATTCTAGTGTCTTAGAAAATTAGTTTAAATAAAGGACCAAGACTTTGTCTCTTGCTGTTTCAAATCAAACTCATTGCTAAGTATATGATGTCCAAATATGCAAATATTCAGAAACAGTAACTCAGAAGGCTTCTCCAAACGTCAAGTGGGGAAGAGATTTGCTGGTACCAGACTGATGTGATGAGTTGGAGAGAAGCCCCTGCAATGACAGCAGGTGTGAGGGGCTCTCTGCAGCTGGAGGGCTATGTTTGGGGATGGGGCTGCCCCTAGCACGCTTAAAGCAGCATTGCCAAAGACATGCCCCTAGACTCCCTGTTTTTCCTGCCTGCTTTCTTTGAGAGCAGCCTTATTAAAGATGCTTGCCAATGCTCAAGGGGAGGACCAGTGTCTGAAAGTTCATGTAGTCTTTCCTTGCTTTTGCCAGAGGTGGTTTTTGGAAAGGGGGATTTCTGTGCTTTGTGTGGTATAACAAAGCTTTAACCAAGCCTGTTTAAGAGGACAAAACTGAAAGATGCTGGCTTTGAGAGATAGCACATACATATCTGTATTTGATAATCCTGATTTGTCCTAGTTAGCTTCAGAGAGAAAGGCAGACAGGGTAGGCTTCAGCTACAGCAGTGTAACAAGAAAATACTGCATTAATTTGGGCCCAGCAGGGAATGTATTAGAGAGAGAAAGTCTTTGTTCTTTTGTTGGTAAGAAAACACCATGCACTGCACGAATAAGATGCATACAGTAACTGCCTGTATTCCTAATCAGATGCCTCCTCCCTCCTCATATGTTTTTTTTTAATCATTTTTTTATATTGCCCTACTTGAGCTGAAGTTTCTCTGGACATCAGTGCTTGCCAATATGACTAGAGATTCACAGCAGAGTTTCAGGCTTGTGTCAGAAATAGAACCAAACATTACTAGAAACTGTCCTGCTGTTAGACACATGCCATGCTCTGGGATAGCAGGGTATATTGCTGATTATACAGAACAGTAATCAGCAGCATATAAATGGGCTAAATGTTCCCATTTTCCCAGGATAGGTTGAAATCTGCCACAGGAGCATGGCAGTAAGCTGTAGCTGAAACGGCACGCTCCCTCTGCTGAGGAAACTAGCTGGGTTCCCACCTGCCTGATCACTGCTGGATCATTTGACAGGAGCCATCCATCTCCAGGTGAAGAGGAAACTGAAGCACTGAATTAATTTGTGGTAGTTTTCAAGATGCTAGCTTTTGGTAACTGGAAGCTCTCATGAGTCTGAAAGCAGCATCTGTAACAGATCAAAGGTTTTGGATCGGCACGTGATTGTATAGGGCATTTGGACATCTTGTCCCCAGTGGCCACTGTTTCTCCCTAGATTTATGTTGCCATAGGCCCACTAAATTTGGTACAATGACACCAATACACAATAATGCTGAAGCAGTTTTTTGCATTTTTGAGGTCTGTTATTTTTATTCAGATTATTTTGGATATTTTTGCTCTGATGAATGTTTAATTGCTGTAAGAACATGATCTCCTGACAATTTTCTTTGCTAAACTGTAAGCATAGTAGGGGACAGAGAGGTTTTGAGGCTCTGCTGGTAGCTCTAAGTGAGATGATGTGGCAGTGTTAAGAAACTGCAGTGCCTCATAGGCTTACAGAGAAAGATTTACACTGAAACACTTATCATCAGCTCTGGTTTGTTCTTGCTCCTGACTTTGTGCGGTGAATATGCCTCTTGACAATTTTTGCTTTGTGTGATATAGGAGCTAATCTCAAATTTTTATCAGACTGTTAAAATAGCTGTGACTAACCTGTTTAGTATGTTAGAGTGCTCCCTCCATAGAGACTCAAATTCAGTATCCATAAGGAAATGGCAGTGCTGCCTTGCCCACACTACTTCTTGACTGTAATGCAATGTACTACTTTTTAGGTGTGTCTCTCCTATTTTTTTCCAAAGGGGAGAACACATTTTCCTATAGCTTGCCTTGTGACCTGCTACCCCTCCTGTTTATGACTACTTTAGTGATTCGGTGGCTACAACAACCGAAGACACGTCAAAAGACAATGGATGGAAAACATGCCAGCCAGTTTGGATTTATCAGCTAGAGATAAGCAGGAGAGGGTGTCACACATAAACAACTCCCTTTTGCATTCCTTGATGCTGGACCTTAATTGATTTGGTTAAGAATTTGGCACTGTAAGAAAACCACTGAGAACTAAATTAGATGGGAAAATTTAAAGCCTGGTGGGAAAGGTTCAGCTGAGGTTAATTCTCTCCACTACTAGTCTCACTGAAAGCATTAATATTGATTTTACTAAATGGTTTAAAGTCTAGATGCTGAATCTAATGTTTTTGCTGGAGTACCTTGGAGGTATGAAATTGTCTCCTGCTCCTTTATGCCATTTACATTTTAAAACTTACTAAGTACTTTCCTCTCTCTGAAAGATGGGGTAAAATAATATTCAGAACCACCTCAAGAGTTCACATAGAAAAGAAAGTTTAAATCCTCTCTAATGAAGTGGAGAATGAAATAGATGAGGCAGGTTTAATTCATGAAGGGACCAAAATCTTAAAAGAAAATTCGCATGTGCACTCATAACTATGGTACCTTGATTCTGTTGATAGCTTCAGTTTGTTAGGATCTGGTGCCAGAAATATGCATGTCAACCTCTGGTCTTCCCCTTGGAAAAAGTAAGTTATACCAGATGAGTACAGCAGCAAAGCTACGACGTTAAGATGGCTTGGGCAGAGTAAACAAACTAAAAAATTGTTTTCGAGTGAAATTCTTAAGTTCTTTGATTGTTTGCCCATCAGCAATCTATGCAACAAAAGATCAGAGGGGAGTTGGTGCTGTGTGGCTTTAAATAATTTAGAAGCAGAAGCAATTGCTGGAGACAGTTTGAGGGAAATAAATAAATAAGTCCAAGAGAAGCATCTGGCTCAATCTGCCTGCCAAAAACCCAAAGAATAATGGAAAAGAACCCCTTTTATGAAGTGTCTAGAAGACTCTTTGCCCTAAGGAGGCATACGGTGAGAATTTTTTTGCAGACTTTTCTTTGCCATCCAAAGCTATCAGATTACTTACATCCTTTAACTAAAGGACATAAGTGTGTGGTTAGGGAGGAAAAAGGACTAGTTAAAGTGGCTGACACAGAGAACGGAAAGTGATGTGCTGTAAATTTAGTGCTGCAATGATGAAAATTTAGCATTTCACCGAGATCCAAATCCAAGCTCACAAATTTAAAGAAAAGCCATACAAATGAGAGTTTCTCTAACTGCAAATGCAACCCAGTGCAAGCGTGTACTGAAGTGGGCAGTGCTGCTCTCTCCTACTGGACCACTGCAGGGCAGGAAAAGGGTTTATAAAAATAATTCCACTCGAACTGTGACATAGAACTATGCAGATATGGAGCTCATTTGACAGAAGTTCAGTCAGACTTTTCTCTGTTTCTGAAGAGGCATTGTCACTAAAAACAATTCTTTGGATGACCAGAGTCTTTGTCTAGCAGAAGACGTTAATTAAAGTAAATGGTTAACCCTATCAGGAAATATGTTTTATTATTTTTAATCTGTAGGTATACAAATATAAAACTTGTAAAGGGTGCAGCCAGTTTCATATTTAGGTTCTGGAGGTTGAAATGAATACTGATTGATTGCTCCTTCTCCTGAAACTTCAGCTACTGGCCATTAACCACGCTTCAGATGAAATAACAAAATAAAAGTAAGCAAAATCACAATGGGAAAATGTGTTTGTCTATGATATTTAAAAATCCTATGTGGTCTAAACAGTGTTTTGTAGAGCATTGGGAATATTTCTGAAGATATCATCTTCAAATACCAGTACTTTTACCAGAAATTCCCTCTTATTTACTCCCATGCACAGAAAACAAAGCCCTTAATGGTCCATGGTGTCCAGACCCTGTCTAAGAACCTTATACTTTATCAGTTTCCTTTGCTCCACTGTCAAGAAATCTACATGGCACTGAGTGGCTCTGAAATCTCCTGGGTCTTAATCTAAACACAATGATTTTAATAATCACAGAGCATAGTGTGGGGGTTGCTGGTTGAAACAAAAACTGACATTCCAAAACATTAATTTATTGATATATGCCCAACTAACATTTCATGAAAGAGCCGTAAAAATAGTTGGAAAATGGTTTTCTTGTGTCTGCAGGAGGAATCACCTGCTTCCCCTGTGAAGGGGATCCCATTTGAATACCATGTAGTGGGAATGTTTTCATGGCTAATTAAGACAATTCAGCTTACATGAGTGATCTAGAAGCAGGTGCTCGTAGACGTGTTGAGGAGTTGTGTTTTGTAATCTCTGACTGCATTGCACTTTGTACTTCCAAGTGGGTGCCTATTACTCAACACCGGAATCTGCTTGGGGCACTTTGTTGCCATTGCCTACCTGCCCCTCCCTTCCCAGACAATTGCCTTTTAAAATGTAGCTGGGAATATCAAAGGCATTATTACGGTAAAAATCACTGTGAAATTAAGAACGATAGGAATTGGTCATTTGTGTAGCAGGTCCTTTTCATGTCTGTGCATAGACTTGCCAATTAAGGTTCTCTTTTCTGAGTCGGAGAGGTTAAACTGTGCTGCTTTTATCTCGGGATCTCTGCCCAGGTTTCTAAAGTGATTTGTGGTCATTTGAGATCTTCCTTCATTTTTGTCACTTGTTCCTGGGAGGAAGAGTGGCCCTGATAGGAAATGTCTTGCTATTTAAAGACTGTCTCGGTGTTATGTCTCCTGCGGTTATACAGAGGAGGCAGCACACTGTCTATTTACTTTACTTT
>NW_020955730.1:397404-398726 GCF_003031625.1 Empidonax traillii | reverse complement strand
TCTGCCCAGGTTTCTAAAGTGATTTGTGGTCATTTGAGATCTTCCTTCATTTTTGTCACTTGTTCCTGGGAGGAAGAGTGGCCCTGATAGGAAATGTCTTGCTATTTAAAGACTGTCTCGGTGTTATGTCTCCTGCGGTTATACAGAGGAGGCAGCACACTGTCTATTTACTTTACTTTTAGACCACCCTTCTCTCAGCTTGACGTTCTCACCATGGACTTGCTGCTGAGAATTGTTGTCTGATTTCTTTTAGATTGCTCTTTTACAACTGCATTATATTGATCAGTAGAACCCTGTGTAGCCCTTTCTTTTGATGCATGTCTTGATGTCCTGGTTATAGAACATTTTAGTCTGATATGGCTTAGTGGGAATGGGGATCCTTTCTATAGGATCCAGAGCATGGACTGAGGCTGGGGGCTTGATACACACCTCTGTCTTAGGTGTTATAGGGGCAGGATGCAGCTAGAACAATTTCTTGTGATAGGCCTTTGGGATTTGCTTCTGGCTACAGGAGATTGCTACATTTTCTCTATTTTCAATTATCCACCTAAATGTCTCTCTGCATTAATCACAGTTATATTAGGTCATATTTTTGGCTTTAGTCAGATTTTTACTGCATTATAGGAGAGGTTCTGATAAACTGCAAGGCAAAAATGAGCACTTGACTCCTTTTTAAATGCTCGAACTGAACTCTATTAATTTGTTGATAGAGGGCATTCAGCTCCAGAAATAAAATTGCGAAGTACTTCTCTCAACTTCCTTACATTTCAGTTGATTCAACCCTAATTCACTGATAACTTCCTAGAGTCTGTAGTAACAACAATAGAGGTGAAATCCTGACCCTCTCGATGGCAACAGGGAATACTTTACCCAAGATTTCATGCTAGTTACCTCACTGTGGCTCCTGTATCCCAAAAATGGGTCATCTGCTGGTACCTTCAGTGGAGCAGGAAATATCAAAGGAATTTCTCAGACTAGAAGGATGTGTGGGGCAGTATTCCCCTGAAATAGCTGAAGAGTAGGGGCACTTGCCTAGAATTGACTCTGTGTTTGCTGATATTATAAATTTCATGAGAAGGTTTGTTGGGAAAGGGTCTTGTCAAACCTAGGTACCAACAAGTCTGTTTCCTCCGGGGTGAGAACAATTGGCAGGACACAGATGAAAAATTAAGCTATGTTCTGCCCATCTAGTTACAGTTTACAGTGAAATGAAGTAGGGACAAAGCTTCCCATCTGCCGAAAGCGTGATCAGCACCTCTGGCACCATCGTGAGCTTGCCAGAGAGCTCAGTGAGAACGGTGTCTTCTCTGAAGGGGAGGTAG
>NW_020955730.1:375214-397065 GCF_003031625.1 Empidonax traillii | reverse complement strand
AATTGGCAGGACACAGATGAAAAATTAAGCTATGTTCTGCCCATCTAGTTACAGTTTACAGTGAAATGAAGTAGGGACAAAGCTTCCCATCTGCCGAAAGCGTGATCAGCACCTCTGGCACCATCGTGAGCTTGCCAGAGAGCTCAGTGAGAACGGTGTCTTCTCTGAAGGGGAGGTAGACTGGTGTGTTCAGATTTATCCTCCTCACCTGTAGATTTTGGGGCTCAACCCAAAACATCTTATATTTTTCTCCTTTATGAAAACTACCAGACTACGAACTGGGTCAGCAGAGATGCAAATGGTGCATCCTCATCTGGTTCTGCAGGTGTGGTAGCCTCTGCAAAAAGGCAGGGCAGAACACTGTGATGGCAGTTCTGAGCTGCAACAACCTGAATGTTGACAGAGCTGTAAGAGAGCAAGGAATCTGATTTAATTCTTGCATTGTTTCCATGTCTGTGTAATCTCTTCATCTCCCATAGCTGTGACCAGGAGAACAGAAAACCACTCTCAAAGGCAGGACCTGACCTTTATGATCTCTGGCTCGTGCTTCTCAAGCTGTGAATTCCCCCTGAATGAATGCACCTCTTATCTTTCTGTTCGTAGCAAACCCAAGTAAGTGACAGAAACAAATGACTCTAAACAAATGCATATTGTTACCTAGGCCAGTGGTGTGCATAGTAAGAGGCAATCCTTAACTGGCACATGCCAGCAGCCAAATTCATCATCATTTGAATTGGCTCAAACTGAGCATGTGCCTCATTGTCAAAGCATCTCATGCTAACTGAGACCTGTTGATGGAACAGAATTCATTAATGCAATAATGAAATAAAGGTAACGCCAAAGCTTTTATTCAATATTTAATTAAATATTTTCTTAATGCATGATACCCATTTATAGTATGTGAAGCTTGACTTTAGTCTTCTGGGAGCAGGCCAGTAAAGAATGGCATTACAAATGTTTATTTACTTCTGTTGTCCCTCACTGGCTTTATTCTAATGGGTGTGCAGAAATGCATGAAAGCCACAGGGAAGAAAGAGCCCCCGGGAAAACCCTTTGTATCACGATGAATTGGAAAAACAAACTCTAGGGTGCTCATTTGCCATGAATCGCTTTTCACATCACGTGCGGAAAATGAATGAGGCGTCTGTGAATCTAATTCCCTTTGTCCCAGTTGTAAAGCAGATCAGCACAATAGGAGAGGCACAAGGCCAGCAAAGCAAGAGGTGGAAAGCAGGCACCATTCAGTGAATTCATTTTCAGTCAATTTCAGTGTCGCTTCTTTTCTTCTCTACAGATTTAAAGAGCAAACAAAACCCTATGATCTCTGGGAAATGCCTCTGGTAGGGGTTGCTGCTGAAGTCTTGCTAAGCACGGTGGCAGTGGCAGAGAATATGAATCCTTCCCACTGTCACACTGGGTCCCTTGTCACTCCAAGTGGGAGGACAGAAAGCACATCACCACAGCCTCATCTCATATTAGGAAAACAGCAGATCATTGAAGAGCCTGTTTTGTCCCAGGGGTAACAAAGATAAAGATGTAGGGTCTACCTCTTTTTTTTTTTTTTTTTACCTAACTTCTAGATAAAAATCCTGGTCATATCTTTCATGCTGATTTGGGGTTTTGACAGCTGTTTATTATTCTGAACTAAGTTACATTATTCCTCTTTATTATCTTCTATCTAAATACAGTTAGATTTGTGTGTGTGTGGATCAAAACCAGCTATACTTGAGAGATTAAAAATATTCTATATGAGAAACCCAGTGCTGGCTTGGGAATATAACCCTCCAATTAATTGCCTGGCTTATAAGTGTCTCTCACTGCATAAGAACAACTTTGTTGAGAAGCTAAAAAGAAAATGGAAATGGTAAAAAAAAAAATCTCACCACAGCTTTTGTAATATATTTCCAAGTTGTCCTCTTTGCAGACTGTGTGCGTAGGCCATTCTGTGCTGGCATTGATGTAAAGCAGGACCAAGATGAAAATAAGAACATTTGATGTCTTCATGGTGGTGGTGATGGTAGTTTGCAGGATCACTTCTCTGTCTCTTGCTAACACTCTTGGAGGGAGGTGTTCGTTTCTCCAAGGGACAAAGGGCTGATAGTGTTCGTGCCTGCAGAAGGGTTAAGTGAGTCAGTGCAGGCTTAGCTTGCCACAGTGTGGTATAAACAAGAGGCTAATCAGAATTGGAGGGTGCTATTTCCGTGTGCTTAGACTTCTGCTTTCTGTTCTTCATGTTAAACTAATGACAAATGAGCTAATCACACCTACTCACTGCACGGCATAGCCCTGCCTCAGTGCCTGCTGGAACAATGCGGTGAACTGTTTATTTCTTCTCTTGCTGCCAGTTCCTCTTGAAGTCAAAGCATTTGGGGCAAGACTTGAGACAGGTTTTTTTTGCAGCCCTTCTGGCTGCAAAACGTTGCAATCCAAATTGCCCCATCTTATTCACACCAAGTCAACGTGAAAGATGGACAGTTTGGTTTCTGTGTTTTTCCTGGTAACAAATCTGCCTGCTGGAGGGAAGGGAGGTATGTCTGGCAAAGCTGACACCAAATAAGCAAGTCTTGAAACTGTCAGGAATGAATCCTTTCTTCTTGACTATGCTAAGCACTGCATTTACATTCTTTTTTTTCAGTGTTTCTTAGGATTGTACTATTTAATAATAGTACATATAAGTCCTATAGTACTATATACATATGTATAGTAAATGCACATAATAGTACTTGTAAGTATATCCTCTGTAAACCTAGACTTATTTTTTTTTTCCTTCTGTCTTTCTGGTTATTTAACTGCCCACTAATGAAACTGTGCATTTGTGATATGCACTAGCTCTTTAAAGTTGTGCTTTATGCAGAAATTAGTGGCTGTTACAGATGGCAGGAAACGATCAGTAAGGAAGGGAGGGAGAGTTTCTTCATCTGCAGTAAAATTCTCTGATTCAGTTTAAGATCCAGAGTTGGAGTAGAATTTCAAACTGCAGTTGCCAAAAACGACTTTCCTGGACAGAACATCAACTGGAAAAATGCTACAAGCTAAATTCAACCCTGAAGAAAATGTCTGCAACAGTCTTCTCTGAGCTGGACACAAGGAGAAATTGGCTCTGTAGCATGACAGAGTTGGATAAAAGATCACTTTGGCTGTCTCAGTCTTTCTTGCTCTGAAGGCTGCAAGTATCATTTTCTCTGCGATTGTGTAAAGTTGCAGAAGAGAAAACCTATGTGCTTTAGCAAACAGGAGAGCTCCTAACAAGTTAATTATGAAATACTGCTAAACAGTAGAGCTGTTCTTCAAGCAAAACCCTGGCCTGAACAAGGATAATAAAAGTAATCCCACAGATTAAAGAGGGAACCAAGATTTAACCATGATGTATTAAATTTAAAATCCAATTCAGTGCAATCCAAGAGACCTTGCTTTAAATAATGAGGCTCAGGCCTACTTCATATTTTTGGGCACTCTTGTAATGGTAAATTATATGTCCAGGACCAGAGTAAGAATCCAGGCTACTGTCTTTAGGCATGGAACATGTACGAGCCACATAATGAGATTTGAGTTACAGATCTGCCTGATTTGACTGGACTTTGGTTGTACCCGGCTGATAGTTGACAAAAGCAAGAGCAATTTAAAAGGGAATAGTAAGGAGAGAAGATGTTTAGGATTATTATAATACATTTAAACTAGAATCACATAAAGTAAAAGTCCCCACTAAGGTCTACAAAGACAGTGAAAAATTGGATATAGCAATTTATTACAAAATGCAAAGTACCTCAGATCAGGACCTTGAGAACGTAACCTCCATATCTTTTTTTTTTTTAACGAATGTCATCATCATGGTTCTTCAATTAAAATGTCAGCTTAATGCTCAATGGCAATGAACAAAGTAAATGAAACAGTAGGGCAAATACTTCAAAGAGAGACCTACTAGGGATCATTCCATAAAGAAACCAAATCAGGATCAGGACATGTCCTGAGAAGAAAATCATTGGAAGCTGTGAAAATACTTGGGAGAAATACCATAAATGCTTGTCTTGCTTTTTGTCTCCTCTGTATGCCTTCTTGTCCACACTGCTGGGCACAGGTTAGTGCGGTAAATGGAGCTTTGGTCTGGACTAGAATGGTTTACCTGGACAATGGGCTTTCTCTTTACCCTCCTTCCTGCTGCCTACTCCATCCTGTTGGAATAGTGTTGCCAGTGGTTGTGGCTTTCCAAGTCTGACTCAAAGCAGTCTGTCGTCTTTGCAGAAGGTAGCTTCTCTGCAAATATGCACGATTCTGTGCCTTGCCTTGCAAAGATATAAGTCTAAGCATAGGCAGACAGCCTGGGAACATGGAACAACACTGGACTTGTGGGATACAAGTCTTCCTGCATCACTGAAAGCAAGATGCCTGGCATAGATCTAGTGGAAACCAAATAAGATTTTGTAGCTGAGCTTAGGAGCTCTGATATACACAGGCACTGTTTCCCCGTCTGGTGCACAGACTCTCTCTTGCTCTTTTAAGACAGTTACTTCATCCTTTTTTTTTTTTTTTTTTTTTTTTTTTTTTTTTTTTTTTTTTTTTTTTTTTTTTTTTTTTTTTTGGCAGTTCTTCTGACACCGACTCAAAATGACAAGTCACAACATTTTTTTGTGAGTGCAAGGTTGGAACATGTGTCTCAAGTAGGTTTTGGGTAGCCAGTGTTCTAAGGGGAAACAGCCATGATACATCTAATGTTTTGGAAAGCCACACTGTCACTTCCACTTTGTCCTATCATGTTGTTCTCAGTGGGAAGGGAATTTTACTTGGAGTGGTTGAAGTTTTACAATATGTACTGCAGACACTATTTCGCCATTTCATTCCCTGTGTAATCCTCGTATCTCCTAGAAGGAGCTATATTACCAACTCCATCTGTTCTGAGAACTACTTTCCCTTCAAACAGCCGAAGCATGTGGGATGAAAAACTACATATAAATGAAGTGGTATCAGTGCTGGCAGTGGGAATTCTGTTTTGGCATGTTGCTTAGCTGGCCAACAAGCATGTTTCTTTATCTGCCTGATTGAAGGCTTTGACGATGGAGATAAATAGCTTAAAAATGTCTGTAAAGAAAGTTATTTAACTAGGGGGGTAGTGGCTTCATGTATCTAGAGCACTCTTCACCTTGTTTGTATGTTTCTGTGGTATTAAAGAGTGAAAAAAACCCTCTCATTCCTTATCAAACAGATTATTCTATCTGTAATGTAATTGAGAAGACTAAAAAGATACAAGACAGAGTGGTAAGCAGATAAATCTTACAATAATGTCTGTGACTTCTTGGCTTGTCTGATACAAGATTGCTGATATAACTGCTTATATAAGCAAATCACCCCCCTCCCCCCCAAATAGCTGTTTTGTGCTCACATAGCATCCTTGCCCTTGAATTGGTTTAATTAATCTCTGGGTTCCCTGCAGAGGCTTAGCTAGTCATGAGGCTTGGTGGTCCAGAGGAACCTCTTGCTTGCATTCGGACAGCTGCACTACACTTTGACTTTTGTCAAAATAGTTACGGTTATGTTGTTTTTCCTATGCTCCTTCCCAAGGAGTTGTGTTTACAAAACTTTTTAAAACATAGACCTGGATAAAGCTTCACCTCAGTAGTGTGGTTTCCTCTTAAGTGTTCGTTTTATTTACAGATTTGTTTTTTCCACTATTGGAGCAAGTCCAGTATAAGATGAGTCTTATCTACTAAATTTAAGTTCTTTTTTTTAAACCAAAATGTTTTTTTTCTTACCTTTGGCATCTTTGTATGCCTGTATCATACAAGGAAATGTTGACAGAGGGAAAACTTCACTTTAAAAGCTTCACTGATTTATCTTCCTTTTTCTTGCAATTCGCTCTGAACAAAAGCTTTCTGCTTCATATTTCTCAGCATGGATCTCCTGCTAGTCAAAGCGAGCAAAAATTTCTCTTTTCACCACTTTTCAGAGCTGATACCTTTTCTCTCCATAAAAGTCAACTTTTCCTACTGTGCTTGCAATACTCTATTTAATATTTTATAGTTAAAAAAGAACAAGGCCTAGAAATGCAATGCAACCTAATGTGCCATCCCCCCACCCCCTTTCCAGCTGCACCTGTGAGAAGGTGAGTTTTGTTTTCTGAGCTCTCCGCAGTGTTGGGGGTGTTTGAGGTGCTATGCTCTCAGCAGCATGCCTGATGGGGCTCATGCACTGTGTAAGCCCTGCAGGAGAAGGGACCAGCAGAGCCTCAGACCCCCAAAGCTGCTTCTTTCCATGGGCTGGGAAAGTTTCTAGGATCCACCTGCTCTGTTGGCTGCTAACCCTGCACCTGGGGTGGGCACCCAGCTCTTCCAATAACTTCTTGTCCCTCCAAGTACTCCAGGACCAAACCAAGATTTTGGGTTGAGATCACTGCAAAGTGGCCAAATTTGATGCAAGCAGGACTTGCAGGTGGGGCTGCTGTGTAGTGCTTTTCCTAAGCACTGTAAAGCTGGGCTTTGTTGAGCCCTGGCATGCTCTCTGCACAAGCCCTTAGTGGCTGCCTGGGGTTGGACTGCTGTGCAGGAGTAAGTGCTCCTCGTGGAACACTGGTGCTGTTTGTATTATATAGCATGGGTCTACATGGTTTTATACAGGTTAGGTTTTAATTTCACTTTGACACTTTAAATTGCAGCAGACTACTATGCTAGCTACCATGTTAATTTTAACTGGTCTTTTTAAAAATAAAGCTTTTGGGAAAAGGGAGTAGTCAGTGGTAGGGATAAAAGGGAAGAATTTTCTCCTCTTTAAAATTTTTACTTAATATTCAGAAAACTAAGTTGTGTGTTGTTACAACTTTTCAGAACTCTGGATTCTACAGTCTATGAGACAGGATTAAGTTTACTGAGTCATCTGCTACCAAGTGAGAGATATGCCTTTGCACCAACATACACACCTTAAGCCCTGCAGCTGTAATAGATGTAACAAAGTGAAGCCTTTTCCTCTTATTACAAACTAGTAAACTGGTGGACTGTCATGGAAAAAGGGTGAAATTGAGCTGCTGTCATGAAGCAACCATGTTCCTCAGGTTCAGAGGAGTGCCACAGAAATTATCAGAGAGATGGGACACCTCTCCTATGAGGAAAGGCTGAAAGAGAGTTAGGGTTGTTCAGCCTGGAGAAGAGAAGGCTCTAGGGACACCTTACTGCACCTTTTCAGTACTTAAAGGGGGGTTCTTTTTAATAAAGTCTGTAGCAATAAGACAAGGGGTATTACTTTGAAACTAAAAGAAGATAGGTTTAGATTAGATATAAGGAATAAATTTTTTATAATGAGTTTGGAGAAACACTGGAACAGGTTGCCCAGAGAGCCTGGAAACATTCAAGGCCAGGTTAAACTGGGCTCTGGGCAACCTGATCCAGCTGAAGATGTACCTGCTTATTGCAGAGGGGTTGGACTAGAAAACCTTTAAAGTTCCCCCAAACCATTCTATGATTTTAGAGCAGGAAGGTGACTTTTATATACTATCCCTCTGCATGGAAGAGGAAAGTATAGGACAAGTTTGTTCTGGTGCTCTCCGAAGAGGGAAGCCATACTTGTGATGCAGCTAAGGTGACATATGTCCATATACAGAGTGAGTGACTGGGAGTTCAGGATGTTATTCTTGGACAAGCGTTGCCATATTTGTCAAGTCATTCACAGTGTGCACCATTGAATAAGAAAAATGGGAAGAAGGAAAGCAGACTTAGCACCACTCAGAGCAGAGACAATGATATGCACGTACATTTATTTGTGATTTGCATTGCATGTTCATGGTACAAATGTACCTCACCTAAGGTTGAAAAGAAATTGTGGTCTTGGAGTCACGTGGTCTCTAAAATCATAGTAGGGATAGAAGAAACAAAACAAACTTTGGTGCAATTAAAAAAAAGCATTCATCTGCTTCTGCGTGTCCCCTCCTCGGTTCCACCAACTAGTCTCGGTAGCTGCATGGAGTTATTACTGCGGCAGTTAGGTTTTGAGGTGGGTGGGAATTTTCTAGTGAATACTGTTCTCCTCAGAAAATACTATTTCACTTCACAAGCTTCTTATGAAAGTACTGGTAGAATGTTGTGGGAATGAGCATTACCAGCAGAGGAATTTTTTCAGCACCAGGACCGAGTACTGCAGTTAGAAGAAAGCTCCATTTCCAGAGTAGCCTGTGTAGGTTTAGGAACTCTTTTACTTCTTGTGAGTCTGGAGTTCAAAATAGGGACTTATATGGGGACTTCTCCTGGGCTGAGAGACTTCAACCTGCCACGGAGGTGGCTTCCTGTTCACATGAAGCTCAGAATGGGAGAAGCTTTGAAACCTCAAGCTTCAAAGGAGTGAGAAAGGATGTTTCAGGCTGCTATGCTCTCCCTTTGGTGGACTGCCTCTCAGTGCATGGCTTTGGTGAGACAACTTTAATTAGCTGTGGACCTAGCCTTTTGTTTAGCATGAACTTGGTTGGTCTCACTGTGTCAGAAGCCAATCTCTCCCGTGTTACTTCATGACTGTGCTTGTGAGCAGGTCTTTGCCCAGGCAATATGTTCAAATTGCTGTTGAGTCAGGATCACAGTGGATCAATGGCCTCTGTTAAAACCCAGTTGCCCTCCTGGATGAAATTAATTTGTTTACCTACAGTGTGGTGCTGATGTGTAACTGTGGATCAATGCAGATCAGTGCATGTTAGGCAGTAAGGAACAGCACAACAGGGCGGTTGAATTGAGGCATGTGAAGGTGTTGTAACTGGTGAAAATATTTCTCCATATCTGGTGGAAATGTTTCTCCATCCTGGCTAATTCTGCTTCCTCTGTGCTTGTGGGGAAGTGAATTTCTCTGTAGAATGAGCTCAGTTTGCTGCCTAGGAAATGTTCAGCAGTGTCCAGGCACTCCTTTGATAATACGCCCTGGGACCTTGTGACAGAGCAGACTCAGCCAAGGACTAGTTAATGTTGATGTAAGGAACAGAGTTTCTGGCTCCGCAGACAAATTCTGTTTACAGGTGAACTTAACAGAGCAGCAAGTGATATCTATAGACATCACATCTCTACAGCCAAATGCACACAGTGCAACGGTGTGAAATTTTGTTGTCAATATTGCACACAAATATTGTGCTGGGGAACTTTGCAGCTCTTTGGGGTTTTGGACTGAACAATCATCTGCAAGCAGGGATAAATGTCCAAAATAGCTGCCCTTATGCTTCTGGATCATAGTCTTTCTCCTGTAAAATGATTTAACTGATTTCCACAGAGGCCTGACATGAAATCTTTAAAAATGGTCTCACAGTCATGTGCTGGGAGGTATGTAAAGACATACCTGTTGAATGAGAACACTTTAAAAAGGGAGACCAATTGAAAGTGTAAGTCTCTTACCAGCTACACATATTATGAATTAGCAGCTTGGCCCTTCCAGGCAAGAAAACTAGGCTTAAATTAGGATAGGATTTTGGATTTCACTGACTTACTATGCCATTTGTTCTATTTTGGTACTGGAGTGATCCCTAACCTATGTTTCTCCTCTCCTTTCTGACTTATGGGTGGTAAGGTTAGACTTGTTTGAATGCATGGAAACAAGGAGGCAGAGGAACTACAGCAGAACTAGACTAAGTTTAAACTGGATTTTAGGAGTGAATTTCAGACTGGTCAGCCTACTACCAGAAAGTTGTGAGTCTGATGCAAATGAATTTCATAGCCATCACTGACGTTCTTCCAGCTATGTTTTTCCAGGAGTGTGCTAGGGGAGTTTGCAGTTGCTGTTGGTGAAGTTATTCCTGAGTTTATCCTGCTGTTCTTCAAATGTAGAAGCAGAGGGTTTTTGAGTGTCTCCTAGTCATCAGCATGATGTCAACAACAAGAATGCAGGGAGGTTGCTTTCTCAGTGGCTTGTGCTGTTTCAAGTGCTGCTTCGGTGGAAGACATCACTCTCTCCATGTAGAGCATTATTGTGCTTGGCTGATGCAACTGAATCTAAGGTGGACAGAAGGGAGGAGAGCCTGGTAAAGGCTTCTCCTTCCTCTGTGGGGGAGAAGGATGTGCTACATCCATCACTTCCTCAGGCCCTCAGGGGACAGAGCTGATACGGGGACTGCTTCAGCCGAGGTAGAGGATTCAGACTTGCCAAAATCTGAATTGTTTGCTCTGTCTTCCAAGAGTGCCAGTGCAGTGAGCTGTTCTCCATCCCACTACCTCAGCCAGGCGCTCCAACAGGCACAGGTTGGTGTGGATTGCATCTGATGTGAGGGTGGGATAGAACTGGGTGCAATCTGTGACAGGAATTTGCCAACAAGGCAACAATTATAGATATGGGATTATATGTGGGATGGGCCATTGCCATTTCTCTAACATTTATAGAGAGAACGGCAGGAGCCATTTCAGGCTGATTCTGCTACTCTCTGCTCTGTGTCAAGGGTGGGACAGTAGGGATCCTTCCTTAGCAGTATAGAAGATTAAGAAGTTCAGAATCAGACAGCTGTAATCTGTGCATTACACCTGGTTCCTTCTGAGACAAAGCAGTGAGAAAAGCAGCTTCTCTCAGTGGTGCCAAGCAATAGGACAAGATGCAATGGGCAGAAACAGATGCATAGGAATTTCCATCTGAACATGACAAAGAACTTCTTTCCCACTCAAGCGACAAAGCACTGGAATAGATTGCCCAGAGAGAGTGAGGAGTCTCTTTTGCTGGAGATATTAAAGAGCTGTCTGGACCCAATCCAGAGCAATGTCCTATAGGGAACCCTGCTTGAGCAGGGGAGGTTGGACTAAATGACCCTCAGTGCTGCCTTCCAACCTTAACCATTCTGTAACTCTGTGATATTTGGTCCATTACAATGCTGATAGAACTATTGTTCCTCTTCAGGAAGCCTAACTTACTTCCTTTAATAAGACTTTTGTGGGGATTGGGCAAATAATATATTAGAGTAGGCTGCTTTTTCTCAATGGATATTCAGAGAGCATCATCTGGGAGAGCTTCCAGCTCATTCTAGCTTTTGTGTTCTTAATAGAAGTCAGTATGGATCAGAGCCATAACGTATTTCTACTATGCAGATTGCCAGAGATCTAAAATTAATGTATGGACCTTCTTGTCCTAACATACCAGAGTGGCTATGGATAGCTTTCTTCAGAACAGCTTGTCTATCTGCCTTTGCATGATAGCTTTCCCTCCCAAATAGGCAAATACAGGCTTTCTGAGTTAGCAAGGACACAGCAGTTTGGACTAGCTAAGCCCAATTTGGATGTTGCAGAGATGAAAAAGTGGGATTTTTTTTTTTTTTTAAGAGTTTCCTCTGCCAGAGAAAAGTTTCACTAGCATTCTTGGTCAAAGCCTGTCTGAAATTGTGACAGAAGTGGGAGGAAAGATGAGCACGTTTCTGCTAGGAAACAGGCTCTTCCAGAGGATTGTGGTGGTGGTGGGAAGGAGCAATTGCATTGGTTTTGAGGACTCAGTTTGCTGTGAGCACCACAGCCCGCTCTCCATGCTGTCTGGAAAGAATGATGTGAGGAAATAGGATCTCAGAGCCTGGGGAGAAGCTCTGCAGACCACCTGGCCTTCAAATTCCTGGCACTGCTCAAACTTGTCTCTATAGGAAATCCATGTTCTAAGTCAAGCTCAGGTCACATGAGAAAATGAATTTGGCAGGAATATTATGATTCCCTTCTGATCTGCCAACAAATCCACCCCAAGCATCTTGCTCCATGGCTCTGCACTTAGAATAGAGCAGCACAACTGACAACCCAGAGCAGAAAAGAAGTACTTATAGAAGTGCCTGGAGGTGGCTTGTGCAGACTTTCCCATGATCCAGTGCTTCTGCAAGCTGATTTCCCTTAGCACTGTGTTCTCCTTTTACAGGAAGATAAAAGGCAAGGGTTGAGGAAGAGCTTGAAAGCAAAGAGAATTAAGGTGGCAGGAAAGAAGACATTTCTTCGTCTTAGTGTCCTATGTTCCCACTGTCCTAGGAAGACCTTAGTTCTCCTGGGTGCTCTTTAGCCATTCAAAAAGTGTACAAATATAGGGACAATTCATACTTCTGTGCCCACCTGACCTCCTCTGACATCATTAGTAGCAACTGGTGAGATGCTGTTGTTGCATTTAAGTGCTGTCTTGTGCATTGTTTTTCCCAAAATATCTCAGCTTCAGAGCAAGGTGCATAAAGAAAATGAAATTCAAAATGACTTTGGCACAATCATAGTAGAAATAAGCAGCTATTGAGCTTAATGCAGATGTCATGATGGGAAATATAACCTTATTTCCTCTTCTTCTTTTGTCTGTTGTGTTAGGTGCTCTGTTATTGTCTTCATGTGGGATGTTCAGAAATTTTATTGCATTGAGCATATCTGGGAATTGGGAGGTCTCTTTATTACAGAAGGCACAGATTTTTGAGATGGGCTGTCAACAACTTGCAATGCTTTGACATCCCTTCAAGGTGACTGGATGGTGCACTTTGTAGAGAAGTGCCTCTTGGGGCAGTAAAACTGGAAACATGGGATTGTCGGTTCAGGCCACAGATTTTTGAAAATTAGAGACCTGAAATTAGGTATGCAAATCAATCCTTCTGTGTGCATAAGCATAAACACAGTGAAAGAAAGTCCTGATTTTCAGGATTGTTGCTATAAGGTCTAACCATGGGCACTCAAAGCTGAAACTGTGAAATGAGGTGTTTCCTAGAGGAACTGGGTAACTACGCTTTTGAATAGTTTCCCTTTAAGTTTGTAAATGTGACTGTGTATGTGTTTATTTGCTATTTATTTCTATATCCTATTAAA
Organism: Empidonax traillii; assembly: GCF_003031625.1. NCBI lineage: Eukaryota > Metazoa > Chordata > Aves > Passeriformes > Tyrannidae > Empidonax > Empidonax traillii. Next base: position 384,334 of record NW_020955730.1, on the reverse strand, counting down.
TATATCTTAATAAATGTATATGTATACATATATTTACTTATTTCTATATATACGTATATAGAAATAAGAAAACAAACAACTGAACATATTATTTATATACATTTCTATTAAATTACCTTAGTTCCACTAGGAGACAATTAGAAATGCCTAATTATTCACTCAAGTGCAGAATACCATAAAGAAAAATCTTTTAAAATCCAGGTATGAGAAAACCAACTTAGGTTATGGCATAGGTCCCTTCCCTGGTAATCATGGAAATAGTGTGGGTATGGCTGTAGTCACTGCAGCACTGTGAGTACAACAGCACTTTGCTTTCCTTCAGATTGTCTTATCCAGTGCTCTCCTCTCTTTACAGGGACAGGTAAAGGTGATAAGCAGGAGCCTGAGGGCAGAGGTTGTGAAATGCCTGGAGTCTAGAAGCTGAAATCTCATCTATTATCATGTATGTTGGGAATTTATGTGTTCTGTGACTCTCAGGGGATTGAAGCAGCTTTGACTAGTTAGTGGGAAATGCTTCTGCTCCCGGTTTGCGCTGAGCAAATATGTGAGTGGCAAGAGAAGACAGCAAAAATGCTGAAGGAGCCAAGTTATTTCAAAGGCAGTCTTTGGAGAAAGGGCACCTGCCTGAAGCTGAATGAGGCATCCTCCCCCTTCCTTATGCAGGCAGGGTGAAGTGGATGCCAGCAGTGCCTCAGAGGGGGTTTGTACTCTGAAATTAGTTTTCAAGGGGAAAACATCAATTTGCCAGTGCCCCCAAATTTGAACAGGTTGAAGGAGGGAATCAAGGCTTGTACTTCACTCAGATCCAGCACTTCACTCATCTGGCACTCTGGATGCCTGGTAACCTGTTAAGGAGTCACTTAAACTGTGTAGGTTAAAGCTAAGATCCTTACAACTGTCAGCAGTGGAAAGGACAGGATGTAAAATAATGGCATGACAGAGGGGAAGGAAGCACACTGGAAGTTTTTCCTTTGAAGACTTTTCCTGGATATGACTTGCTGCCACTGAAGCTTTCTCTAACAATTTTGGACTCGGATTTTCCCGGGAGGGGCTGTGGGTCCTCCTTGCTGGGAGGGTTGGAAGAGGAGAGCAGAGGGATGGCCAGGTGCGGCTGGAGATGTCCTGTGTGGTTCCGCACATCTATTTCCCGGAGAGCCACCTGATGGTGCTGTTTGTTCAAGTTCCCGGCCACCGAGGGCCCTCCGAGCCTGCAGAGCTGTGTGTGGACCTGCATGTAGATCTGCCTTATCATAGGGCGTTTAATTAATAAATAAATGATTAAAAAAAGGGCTGCATCGCCCACCTGGCGCTGGCGGTGGGAGCTCACCTCTCTGTGAGGCCCTGGGGCAACGACAGATGGGTTTTTAAGCTCAGTTTCAAGAAACTGCCTCAGAAAAGGTCCGGGGGAGGCCAGGCCTGGGTGCCTCTGCGTTTTGCGGAGGCTGATGATGGCTTGCTAGGTTTTCCTAATTTATTTTGCATTCTCCTCACAGTTTCCATTGTGGAGCTTTCCCGTACAAGGATTAACCATCACAAGCGGTGCAGTGCAGCTCTGGCAACCTCCCTGGAAATCACGCATCCTGAATAATGATGAGACCTGAAAGCAGGACAGAAAATCCACCCTTTTGCTCCTTAAATCAGCACTGACTAGCACCACCCCAGACAAAGAGCAGTGCTTGGTGACACTCACATTCCCACAGCCTGCCCCCCTTGCAAATCTCGCTCACGTTCTATAGGGGCTCAAATCAAAACCTGCAGGCAAGGTAAGAAATGCAAACTGTGGGGATGCTCCTGCCTAGCACCAGGTGCCTATTGGGAGGGCCGAGCTCCCCATTTGCTCTGAAGCGTGCAGGCTTGTGTTTTGCATTTCAGGGACCAAGACCCACAGTTAAGGACTAGTGGTGCTTTGCAGCGTAGGTGCAAGGGATAGAGGTGATGAACAACCAGGGCCAGCACGTGGGGAGAACAAAGGAGCTCACCCTCATGCCTTGCCTGGTTCACCTTCTGCTTGTCACAGAGGACAGGATGTAATATTTCACCCAGGTTGCCCCACTCACTCCTGCCACACACAGCTCCTCCAGTGGGTCCCACTGAAGTGAACAGGATGGCTTCTCATTTGTTTCTCACTGTCAGGATGACGAGTCCAACTAGATTTTTTTCTGTTTGTGTTTGCTGCTTGTTTGTGCTGACAAAACACATGCGTAGTTTGTAGTTCCCTCATTTCAGCTGGTTGTTGTTCCATTTTAATGCGAGGCACTTCGTTGGAGGTCATTTACTCAGTATGTTGCTGGGCCTTTTACAAATATGAACTGATGAATATTTCATCATCATTCACCAGGAATTCTGTCGAAGTGTAGGGCTTCATGGCAGTGAGTCAGTATGCGATGCACTCAACCTGAAATTGTTTCCTTGCTGTATCTCTCATCAGGCATGCTAAGTGCTGACGCTGGAAGAGGGAGGAATACATATATATATATAAATACAATAATGCTCTTTATTTCACTTTGATTCTACTTAAATATCTCTGAAATCAGTGCTGCTCGGGGAAGTGGCTCTGTTGATGAAATGGCAAGAGCAGCCATCTCTTCCCACTCATGCTAAGCGCAGCACCAAGGCTGCTTTCCTTCCTGCAGTGCCATACCTTCGAGAGGGAGGCTCTGCTGGAATCTGAGACTCCCTCTTAAGAATAAGTACTCACAGCACAGTAGGCGGTGAGACCAATTTATCTTGATGCAAAACATCCTAATGGAAGCAGGGCACAGTGTGCAGGGGACACATGCCGGTGTTAATGCCTGCTTGAGACTGCAAAGAGCCTGGAGCAATAGTTTTGCAGAGGGAGAATCAAGCTATTTGTCTCAGAGTCTGATGATGATTCAGCCACCAGCATCATTAAGTATTTTATTGCTGAACCAACTGAAAAAGCAGAGGGTAAGATAGAGTACTGAGGTTGACAGCAGAGGTCCATAAAGGTAGTTTACCCAGCAGCTGCCAGCTGAGAGGGAGGACGTTGCTCTCTTGGCAGTGGAGTGGCAGCAGAATGTCCCAGCTGCATGATGCAGATGTGCTGGTGGCGGTGCCTCCCTCCTCACCTGCTGAGTGAGGAAAAGCTGATGGGAAGGTGTCGCCTGTTAGGGTTTGTTTATACCGCTGTAAAACAGCTTGTATTGCACTCCTGGATTTTCTGGACTGTGCAGCTTTTATGGTGAATGAAGTCTCACACTGATAACTAGTGCTTTGTTTGATTAGTGAGAAAATTATCCAACCAAAGAAGTCCTGTAACTATGCAAACTTCTTCAGCCCTCTCAGTGGGTGGTGCTGGTAGTGACTTGGGCAGTCTGACAGTAACAAAAGTTATTGTGAGTGTGTCAGACACAGCACAAGGAAAGGAGGCCATGTGTACCTGAAAGCTGTCTCCATCCCTGTATGCTCAGAAACTTCTCCCTGCTGCCCAGACCACAGGGATGCCTGCTCTTCATTTACTGCTAGCTTCTTCTGCTATCTCTGAGCTAGAGTGAAGGGGAGAAGCTGTGAATAGACCAAATCTGGTAGCTGTGTGGGAAGTAGGGGGTCATCTTGGCAGAATGCAGAGGAAAAAGTTTGGTAGTTTGGAACTAGGCTCCACAACTCCTCTGAGAATGAAAAATGACATAGACTGCTCATCTTTTCACTTTTCCATCTCAGCTTGTCTATCTTAATATGTCAGTATTGATGGTAATATGTCAATATTGCAGTTTGTCTGGCACAGCATGTGCCTATGCAACAGGCCATCCAATGCTGCACTGTAGGTAAGGTCCTGAAAATGTGATTTGATGCTCTGCTTCATGTGAAGCTCTTACCATACACTGTACAGCACAGAGGTAGGATCTGGAAAGTGGGAAGATGTGGACATAGCATTGCATTCCCCAGTCTGCTGGCTTTTTTGAGACTGAGCAAGAGTTTTCATGTTGGTGACACTACCTAGACTCTGCTATTCAAAGGAGTCTGTACTCTTGGTATATGAACTAGCCCTCAGCACAAACTACCTGGAACAAGCTTTAATTTTGTAGATCTAAAGGGTTTTTACTTTGAGGTATTTTTTGTTTTGTTTTTAGGATTTTGTGAAGCCTATAGAAACTGGAAGTCTATAGAGCATGGACAGCCTACCACTGTGCTATTGAAGTCTGCCTGTGTCTGTGTGTGTAGACGTATGGTATGTTTTCTCCTATTGCATGTTTTGACATAGTTTCTGCAAGACTCCCAGGGAGGTTTGGTTGTCCTAGGTACAATGTCATAGCTGTCCTTTGATTCCTGGCGCTGGCTGCCCCCCAAAAGGGCCAAAACCCAGTCAGGACAGTGGGAACATTTGCTGAACAAGTAGTGTTAAGCTGGGTTGTACTTTTTATGACTGGAAACTTTAATCACCATCCTGCCAGAAGCTTTGCTTATATTTCTGCAGACATAAAACTTTTTGACTCATTTAAACCCTCCATGCTTTATCTCTACTTTATTTTTTTTTTTTTTTGGTAGTATTTGGAAGGTCTTTATTTCTGTTTTATTCTCTTTAAACTTGACTTATACTTTTTTGCAGGCTTGTACCCTATGATAAAAAGTGATCACCAAAAACTGCTGCAGGGCAAACCAGCTTGTAAAAAGAGGATATCATCTGGAAATTAGATGTATGAGAAGTTGATGCCAATATTCATGATATGCAATGAAAGCAGGCAGTGTGGAAAATAATGTGAGGGTGTCCTTGTCTCCATCATAGTCTTTAGTGGGCTGCTTAGTAGATTTTTAAAAGGTGTAATTGGATTTTTAATTTGACCAAGTGTAATGACAGAACAAAACTGATTCCATAACCATTTTTTCCAAAACAGCTTGATTAATAGTTCTGTAAAATACGATTATTAACTTTTTGTAGAATGAGATTTCTTTTCTGTGGGGATACAGGCATCTGTGGGTGGTTACTCTACATGGTAGTCTAATCACTTCTCACTGTCTCTCTTACACTCCCTTTTTCTGATGCACACAGATATTATGGGGCAAAATTTGCCATTTCTGTTGTCCCAGAAATAAACAGGACTAGTCATAGGGCAAAATATAAATTACTACAGATACAAGTGACAGAAATGGTACCTGAATGATTATTTTTAACAACTCTTTGTTAGTTTTCAAAGTGGGGAGCAAATGAATGAGCTTATATTATGCTCTAAGTAAAAAAAAAAAAAAAATTATTGACATTCTACAACAATTCGGTGAGGGGAGGAAAATTACAATGGAAATTGCTGTTTAAGGCAGTGTCTAAATTTTGGCTCAGGATAGGTTCTTTCAGCAGCATACCTGACATTTGCCAGTGTTTCAGACTATTATTTTACAGTACTTCATCCTTAAGTAAGTTCAGATTTTGCACAAAAGAGAAAATATAGCAGATTTTATTTTTTTACTTAAAAAGTAGATGCTGCACCTCTCTGTATCACCCACTAGTCACTTTTCTCACCAGGCGTGGTTCCTATATGCTCTGTCAGTCCATCTGCCAGCTGATGTCTTTGCTTGTCCATCTCTTAATGAAGCCCGGACTGTGAGAACCAGCAAAGGTGTTTCAGAACTCTGTAAACTGATCTGAGCCCTCCCCCTGTTCTCAGATGTTTCCAGGGTGATGGTTGGGCAGGCAGGGGTGCCAGTGAGGACTGCAAAGAGACACGGAATGGGTCGGGGTCGGTTTCTCTTTCTGTTAAACCAGCCAGTGCAGAACAGCTTGGCTTCTTCCATCTCTGGCAGCCCTGCATTTGTTAATACAGAAGACTGAGCTGTGTTAGCAGTACCTTATCCACCAGGTCAAGGGAGGTAGTTATCTTCCTTTGTGTCGAACCTGTTAGGACATGTCTGATGTACTGTGCCCAGTTCAGAGTTCTTAGTACTGGAGGCATGTTGGCAAGTTGGATTTAGTCCACCAAGATACGTATGGACTGGGGCATATGATGTACAAGAAGAAGCAGAGGAAGGACAAGGGGCAACAAACATAAGTCACAGCATGAGAAATTACAGCTGGATATGAGGAAGAAAATTTTTACAGGCAAGGTAGTCAAACACTGAAAGATTTTGTCCAGAAACACTGTGGTATCTCATCTTTGGAGGTATTCAACCTTGGAAGTTGCACTAGATAACCTCCAGTGGTTCTTTTGTAATTAAATTAAACTGTGGTTAGATGATTTTGTGCAAGAGTTTGAGCAAATGTCTTATACAAACTGTACTGCCTCTGTAATGCACCAGACAGACTTCCAAGCAAGCATCTCTGTACCTCTTTCAGAAACAAAACTCGCTCAAGACTCTCCATACCGTGAGCAGCTTTGACACTACTTTGCAGGCTGCCGCTCCTCACCCTGTACACAATAAACTTTGGTTTTGCCCTTATTTTCCTGTGTATGAAAATGGCTATTAGACACAACTCAGGCTGAAATCAACTACTTTAATGAAGAAATCAAAATGCACATGAGAACACACAAAAAATTAGGCTTACTTCAGCCCAGTGCTTTCCAGGTATTTCCCTGTGCTCCTCAATACATTCCCATGGAGAACTTTTTCCTCTGGCAGCTCTTACTAAGGGGTATTTGTCAGGGAGGGTTCTCCTCTCTTTTCACTAACAGAAGTCATTAATAAATTCTCATTCCATTTTTTCTCCAAAAGCTTTAGACCACCAGGCCTAAGCAGACTGCAAATAACCACTATGCCAATGTTTAAAATGCAACAGAGAACTTGGCTTGGGTCTCAAGAGGCTGAAATGAGGATCCATGCTTCGGATCAACCGAATGCTGTTTAGTCCATACCAGCATTTCTAAGTGAGACACAGGGCAGATGGGAATTTTTTTTTAATATAAGTTTTGAAAAAAAAAATCATCTCTTACTCTATGGGAGAAAAAAAATTACATAAGAACGTTTATCCACATTTTTTTCCATGTTTCCACAGAATCATAGGACAACTCAGGCTGAAATGGATCTTGGGAAGTCTGTATTCCCACCTCTTTCTGCAAATAGCACAGACAATAAGGTTAGAGGAGGTTACTCAGGATTTTACTCAGTTAGGTCATTAAAACCTCCAAGGACAAAAACTGCCCAACCTCTTTGGGTTATGACTCTTCCAAAGAGGTCAGCATTTCCAAACTTTCCAGAAAAATGTTGGTAAGCTGAAGCCTTAGTTCAAAGGAGTACGTTGCGTTGTCAGCAGAGAACCATGAGCAACGTGACTACGGCCTGAATAAGTCATTAAAGTGCCCTCCATCCTTCCCTTTGTAAAGTAGATTCTGTAGCACTGGAGGTGCCAGAAAGACTGTATCCTAGTTTGAATTGCAGCTGAGCTTTAGTGCGATCACGAGTACTGGCACTCTCCTTGTCTTCAGTGCTGGAACTCATCCAGCTCTGGACAAAGTCACACTGGCCTTAAAATCCAGAGCTGAACTCTGGAAGAAACATGGGATTTTTTTGTTAATTTGGTGTGAATTAAACAATTGCTAAAGGGTACTCCTTTGTTAGCTGCTAGTAAAGTAAGACAGTTTAGGGTTTCTGTTTGAGATCTCATGCAAAGATATATTTATTTTGAATCTTTTTTGCTGAAGCTTCTGCAAGCTGAGTGCATGGTAGAGTACACCAGCTGAGCAGAAAGATGCCATGGGTTACTGCGTATGACCTAGGAATTCCAGGTTGAGACATTATGGCCTGATTATGTGTTTCCTGTGGGAAGACGCACAACTGGCGGGCATAGGATCAGCGAAGTTCCTGAGCACTGCATAAGCCCTTGCATAAGTCCCCTTTGCCAAATGTTGTGGTCTCAATATTATTTCATGAGTTTTCATGGGTAATCTATGACGGGTAAGATGGAAAAGGTTCTTGCTTCATTGTCCCTGTCTCTTTTTCCATGGACTTGAACTTGATGAAGCACCTTTTCTGGGTCAGTTTCAACAGGACAGATGAATTTCTGGCATTTATCTTGATACTCAATGCCAGAAAAAAAAATAAATCAATATTTAATAATTCCTTCTTAATGCAGCCTTCCCGTGTCCCTGCTCAGAATACTTAAGGTCACCAAGTGCTGTTCGAAGGCATGGGAACAGTAAAAGCTGTGTTCTGAATGCTATCATGTGCTGTGTGTTGTTAAGAGCATAGGTTGCTTTCAAGGACTTCCCATGACAGCGTGTAATAGTAATCTTAATCTGACATACTCAAATGTCTTCCCTGTTAACCAAGCAAGTACAAGAAAAAGCTTGTTTGGAGCGTGTTTCCTTTTGATAATGATGCCCTCCATCAGCCTATTAATAGTGGAAGCAGTGTTTAATTAACAGCTTTCCTATGGCCCCTGTTCCCCTCTGGTCTCGCTCAGAGCTCCGTCATGGTGGCTTTCTCACATTTATACATTGCCATAGAGGCCTTTCTCTTTGTTCCTCTAGCGAAGGATGGCAAGCTATTGCTTGTATTTTGGGATTGTTGTGGAGAAAAACATCTAAGACGGTGCCTAGCCTGCTGAGTTTAATTTGTTCAAGGGGGGTGAAGGAGTAAAATTGATCTGAAGTGTGTAAGTGACACAAGCTCCAAATTTAAGGAGGTTAGGGTACCTAGAAGCTTAAATTTCAGTGGTAGTTAATTAGATCTAGACTTTCAGATTTTTTTTCAGGATGCCATACCCAAATATAGACATTTCCTTCACACTCTAGTTACAGGACAATTCAGACAAGTTCAGACTTGTTTTCTACAAGGCATAAAGCACTTTTCAGCAGTCTTTATTTTAGTAGTGTATACTAGACATTCTGTTTGTTTTGTTTTGTTTGTTTGTTTTTGTTCTTGTTTGTTTTCTTCTGATTTTCCCCTTTCAAAATGTACTGTTAAATATCTTCTACAGATCTGCATATTGTTCTATGGGGGGGCTGAATCCCTATAGGAGGATCCCCTCTGCAGTCCTCGAATAGATTTCTGTAAGATTCATGCAACTTAGTGCATACATGGTCATATTTTACCTCCTGTTTTAATCAACTCTCCCGCTTTTTAATTTCTACATTGTGCTTTAAGTTTCAGGGAATGTTTGCTATTTGTATCTGCTAGCCCTAGTTTTAACTTCGTTTTGTATTGCTTTGTTTGTTACCTTCTGCAGCTGATCTG
>NW_020955730.1:370509-375193 GCF_003031625.1 Empidonax traillii | reverse complement strand
TTTTTTTTTTTTTTTTTTTTTTTTTTTTTTTTTTTTTTTTTTTTTTTTTTTTTTTTTTTTTTTTTTTTGGTAGTATTTGGAAGGTCTTTATTTCTGCTTTATTCTCTTTAAACTTGACTTATACTTTTTTGCAGGCTTGTACCCTATGATAAAAAGTGCTCACCAAAAACTGCTGCAGGGCAAACCAGCTTGTAAAAAGAGGATATCATCTGGAAATTAGATGTATGAGAAGTTGATGCCAATATTCATGATATGCAATGAAAGCAGGCAGTGTGGAAAATAATGTGAGGGTGTCCTTGTCTCCATCATAGTCTTTAGTGGGCTGCTTAGTAGATTTTTAAAAGGTATAATTGGATTTTTAATTTGACCCAGTGTAATGGCAGAACAAAACTGATTCCGTAACCGTTTTTTCCAAAACAGCTTGATTAATAGTTCTGTAAAATACGATTATTAACTTTTTGTAGAATGAGATTTCTTTTCTGTGGGGATACAGGCATCTGTGGGTGGTTACTCTACATGGTAGTCTAATCACTTCTCACTGTCTCTGTTACACTCCCTTTTTCTGATGCACACAGATATTATGGGGCAAAATTTGCCATTTCTGTTGTCCCAGAAATAAACAGGACTAGTCATAGGGCAAAATATAAATTACTACAGATACAAGTGACAGAAATGGTACCTGAATGATTATTTTTAACAACTCTTTGTTAGTTTTCAAAGTGGGAAGCAAATGAATGAGCTTATATTATGCTCTAAGTAAAAAAAAAAAAAAAAATTATTGACGTTCTACAACAATTCGGTGAGGGGAGGAAAATTACAATGGAAATTGCTGTTTAAGGCAGTGTCTAAATTTTGGCTCAGGATAGGTTCTTTCAGTAGCATACCTGACATTTGCCAGTGTTTCAGACTATTATTTTACAGTACTTCAGCCTTAAGTAAGTTCAGATTTTGCACAAAAGAGAAAATATAGCAGATTTTATTTTTTTACTTAAAAAGTAGATGCTGCACCTCTCTGTATCACCCATTAGTCACTTTTCTCACGAGGCGTGGTTCCTATATGCTCTGTCAGTCCATCTGCCAGCTGATGTCTTTGCTTGTCCATCTCTTAAGGAAGCCTGGACTGTGAGAACCAGCAAAGGTGTTTTAGAACTCAGTGTAAACTGATCTGAGCCGTCCCCCTGTTCTCAGATGTTTCCAGGGTGATGGTTGGGCAGGCAGGGGTGCCAGTGAGGACTGCAAAGAGACACGGAATGGGGCGGGGTCGGTTTCTCTTTCTGTTACCAGCCCGTGCAGAACAGCTTGGCTTCTTCCATCTCTGGCAGCCCTGCATTTGTTAATACAGAAGACTGAGCTGTGTTAGCAGTACCTTACCCACCAGGTCAAGGGAGGTAGTTATCTTCCTTTGTGTGGGACCTGTTAGGACATGTCTGGTGTACTGTGCCCAGTTCAGAGTTCCTAGTACGGGAGGCATGTTGGCAAGTTGGATTGAGTCCACCAAGATACGTATGGACTAGGGCATATGATGTACAAGAAGAAACAGAGGAAGGACAAGGGGCAACAAACATAAGTCACAGCATGAGAAATTACAGCTGGATATGAGGAAGAAAATTTTTACAGGCAAGGTAGTCAAACACTGAAAGATTTTGTCCAGAAACACTGTGGTATCTCATCTTTGGAGGTATTCAACCTTGGAAGTTGCACTAGATAACCTCCAGTGGTTCTTTTGTAATTAAATTAAACTGTGGTTAGATGATTTTGTGCAAGAGTTTGAGCAAATGTCTTATACAAACTGTACTGCCTCTGTAATGCACCAGACAGACTTCCAAGCAAGCATCTCTGTACCTCTTTCAGAAACAAAACTCCCTCAAGACTCTCCATACCGTGAGCAGCTTTGACACTATTTTGCAGGCTGCCGCTCCTCACCCTGTACACAATAAACTTTGGTTTTGCCCTTATTTTCCCGTGTATGAAAATGGCTATTAGACACAACTCAGGCTGAAATCAACTACTTTAATGAAGAAATCAAAATGCACATGAGAACACACAAAAAATTAGGCTTACTTCAGCCCAGTGCTTTCCAGGTATTTCCCTGTGCTCCTCAATACATTCCCATGGAGAACTTTTTCCTCTGGCAGTTCTTACTAAGGGGTATTTGTCAGGGAGGGTTCTCCTCTCTTTTCACCAACAGAAGTCATTAATAAATTCTCACTCCATTTTTTCTCCAAAAGTTTTAGACCACCAGGCCTAAGCAGACTGCAAATAACCACTATGCCAATGTTTAAAATGCAACAGAGAACTTGGCTTGGGTCTCAAGAGGCTGAAATGAGGATCCATGCTTCGGATCAACCGAATGCTGTTTAGTCCATACCAGCATTTCTAAGTGAGACACAGGGCAGATGGGAATTTTTTTTTAATATAAGTTTTGAAAAAAAATTCTCTTACTCTATGGGAGAAAAAAAATTACATAAGAACGTTTATCCACATTTTTTTCCATGTTTCCACAGAATCATAGGACAACTCAGGCTGAAATGGATCTTGGGAAGTCTGTAGTCCCACCTCTTTCTGCAAATAGCACAGACAATAAGGTTAGAGGAGGTTACTCAGGATTTTACTCAGTTAGGTCATTAAAACCTCCAAGGACAAAAACTGCCCAACCTCTTTGGGTTATGACTCTTCCAAAGAGATCAGCATTTCCAAACTTTCCAGAAAAATGTTGGTAAGCTGAAGCCTTAGTTCAAAGGAGTATGTAGCGTTGTCAGCAGAGAACCATGAGCAACGTGACTACGGCCTGAATAAGTCATTAAAGTGCCCTCCATCCTTCCCTTTGTAAAGTGGATTCTGTAGCACTGGAGGTGCCAGAAAGACTGTATCCTAGTTTGAGTTGCAGCTGAGCTTTAGTGCGATCACGAGTGCTGGCACTCTCCTTGTCTTCAGCGCTGGAACTCATCCAGCTCTGGACAAAGTCACACTGGCCTTAAAATCCAGAGCTGAACTCTGGAAGAAACATGGGATTTTTTTGTTAATTTGGTGTGAATTAAACAATTGCTGAAGGGTACTCCTTTGTTAGCTGCTAGTAAAGTAAGACAGTTTAGGGTTTCTGTTTGAGATCTCATGCAAAGATATATTTATTTTGAATCTTTTTTGCTGAAGCTTCTGCAAGCTGAGTGCATGGCAGAGTACACCAGCTGAGCAGAAAGATGCCATGGGTTACTGCGTATGACCTAGGAATTCCAGGTTGAGACATTATGGCCTGATTATGTGTTTCCTGTGGGAAGACGCACAACTGGCGGGCGTAGGATCAGCGAAGTTCCTGAGCACTGCATAAGCCCTTGCATAAGTCCCCTTTGCCAAATGTTGCGGTCTCAATATTATTTCATGAGTTTTCATGGGTAATCTATGACGGGTAAGATGGAAAAGTTTCTTGCTTCATTGTCCCTGTCTCTTTTTCCATGGACTTGAACTTGATGAAGCACCTTTTCTGGGTCAGTTTCAACAGGACAGATGAATTTCTGGCATTTATCTTGATACTCAGTGCCAGAAAAAAAAATAAATCAATATTTAATAATTCCTTCTTAATGCAGCCTTCCCGTGTCCCTGCTCAGAATACTTAAGGTCACTAAGTGCTGTTCGAAGGCATGGGAACAGTAAAAGCTGTGTTCTGAATGCTATCATATGCTGTGTGTTGTTAAGAGCATAGGTTGCTTTCAAGGACTTCCCATGACAGCGTGTAATAGTAATCTTAATCTGACATACTCAAATGTCTTCCCTGTTAACCAAGCAAGTACAAGAAAAAGCTTGTTTGGAGCGTGTTTCCTTTTGATAATGATGCCTTCCATCAGCCTATTAATAGTGGAAGCAGTGTTTAATTAACAGCTTTCCTATGGCCCCTGTTCCCCTCTGGTCTCGCTCAGAGCTCCGTCATGGTGGCTTTCTCACATTTATACATTGCCGTAGAGGCCTTCCTCTTTGTTCCTCTAGCGAAGGATGGCAAGCTGTTGCTTGTATTTTGGGATCGTTGTGGAGAAAAACATCTAAGACAGTGCCTAGCCTGCTGAGTTTAATTTGCTCAAGGGGGGTGAAGGAGTAAAATTGATCTGAAGTGTGTAAGTGACACAAGCTCCAAATTTAAGGAGGTTAGGGTACCTAGAAGCTTAAATTTCAGTGGTAGTTAATTAGATCTAGACTTTCAGATTATTTTTCAGGATGCCATACCCAAATATAGACATTTCCTTCACATTCTAGTTACAGGACAATTCAGACAAGTTCAGACTTGTTTTCTACAAGGCATAAAGCACTTTTCAGCAGTCTTTATTTTAGTAGTGTATACTAGACATTCTGTTTGTTTTGTTTTGTTTGTTTGTTTTTGTTCTTGTTTGTTTTCTTCTGATTTTCCCCTTTCAAAATGTACTGTTAAATATCTTCTACAGATCTGCATATTGTTCTATGGGGGGGCTGAATCCCTATAGGAGGATCCCCTCTGTAGTCCTCGAATAGCTTTCTGTAAGATTCATGCAACTTAGTGCATACATGGTCATATTTTACCTCCTGTTTTAATCAACTCTCCCGCTTTTTAATTTCTACATTGTGCTTTAAGTTTCAGGGAATGTTTGCTATTTGTATCTGCTAGCCCTAGTTTTAACTTCGTTTTGTATTGCTTTGTTTGTTACCTTCTGCAGCTGATCTG
>NW_020955730.1:351552-370248 GCF_003031625.1 Empidonax traillii | reverse complement strand
ATTCATGCAACTTAGTGCATACATGGTCATATTTTACCTCCTGTTTTAATCAACTCTCCCGCTTTTTAATTTCTACATTGTGCTTTAAGTTTCAGGGAATGTTTGCTATTTGTATCTGCTAGCCCTAGTTTTAACTTCGTTTTGTATTGCTTTGTTTGTTACCTTCTGCAGCTGATCTGCTAGCAAAGCTGCATTTGATAAGGAGCAGGTAAAACCATAGGCCTTTATTAGTGGTTGCAGATGCAGAGGGCTTTGTTTTAGTACCAGCAGTTTCCATCATGAGCAGCTTTTTCCATGTTGACACTGCAAGTAACAATTGACAAAGTCTGAAGACCTTGTCTTTGCCTATAAATACCCAAAATGAATCTTTCTTGGCCTCTTCTAAGGTCTTGTAACTTAAACTATGTGGTAAAACCCAACCACTGAGGATTTATGAAGCTTGGGTAATGGCAATTTATTGACCTCAGAGTTCTTGCTCATTTGCAAAGACAGTCAGTCAGCTGAAGGAGAAGCATTCATACTTTATTACTATTCCTTGAACAATGACAGTTTTATTCCTCAAGAATTGTTTTTCTTTTCAATTTAAAGGCAAAACACATTTTCCCTAAATTTGGCACATAACACGAGATTGGCCTGAGACGCTGTGAGTTCCTTTTCTAATAATTACAAATTTTGCTGTCCAATCTTACTTTCTAGTTACTGCAGGATTAAAAATTGAAAAACAGACTTTTCAAGAAGAATAAAAGTAATTTCTGAGGTGTCATATTCACTTTTTTTTTTTTTTTTTTAATACAATAAAATAGATAATTTTGGCCACTCCTTCACAAATCATCCTAATTTCAGTTGATGGTCTGCTATTACCAATACCTCGAGAAAATGATAGAATCTGTCATGAGAATAGAAGGACTAATTAAATCTGGACACTTATGAGATTTTGTCCTAAACTATATACTACTGCAAAACTACCAGCTCAGGCAAGAGCAAAAGCCAGTGATGCCAGTCTACTGCCAAACGTGTATGGGTTTGTTGCCTGTCTCAGGCTTGATAGAATATATAGTGGCTGGGTTTTGCCTGCTTTCCCTTAATGGAAAGCACTAATTTTGGTCTCTATTCTCTCTCCAGCTGTCAGATCCCTGAAACTTATAAAAATATAATAATCTGTGAGACTCCAGCCCTTCTTTCAAATTTGGTTAAAATTAGCTAAGGAGAAAATTCACTAAAGGGAGCTGACAGATAGAAATCGGGCCAAAAATACACCAGCTATCATGTCAGTTCTGCGTGTCATGGGTAGCTGTTAATTGAGTACTGCGTTTCTCCCAGACCAGCCTCTGGTGTCCAGAAGGTGTGATTCTTCAGTCCTGTTCTTAGTAAAGAGCAACTTGGAAATGCTGAGGTTTGTCACCTCCAAGCACCACTTGGCACTGACTGTTGTTGCAGACTGTGGAGGGGTCTTGGCAGGCACAGGTTTTTATTCCCTGTGGATTTGGGGCACATAGGATGTCTGTGCACAAGGCAGATGGGGCTGCCCCTATGGGCTTCTGTATGGCCAAAGGCTTTAGGTAAAACCAGCAATGAGGCTGTAACAACATGGGAATCCTTCTGGAGAAAGACCTCGGCCCTTAGTGAGGACCGACCTCTGTGCACAACTTAGCGTTGCTCTGTTGTTATGGGCAATGGGCAGAAAGAGTTTTAACTATTGATCAGAGTTAAAGCAGTAAGTCCCCCTCTTCCAGCTGCATTCTTGACTGTGCAAGACACGGTCCAGCTGTTATGTTTTAAGCCTGTGCAGAGTAAGGTGCATTCAAGTGTATGGTGGGAGCTGTAACCAAGGTACAACACCCATTTTTGTTTGTCACTGTCACCTCAATAGCATAGTACGTTGCACAGGCTCTGCTGAAGAGCTGATGTTTATTGCATAGTGTGGGGGTTAGAGGTGTTGGGCCCCACTGTTGCAGAAGACCCATATGCCTGGGTTTAACTTTGTGCCTGAGAGCACTTCTGCTGAAATTTGTAAGCATAGTCCTCTATGCACAATGAAGCTCATATGTTGTCCTGGCTTGGGTCTTTCTGCAAGATATATTTAATACTCTAAGTCTGCAAGTGTAGCACAGACAATATTGTACTGGGTTAAGGAGATAGTAGAGTGATACCTGCCTTTTCAAGGTGCCCTCCAATGCTGAAGAGAAAAAAAAGGTATTTCTCCATTTCACAGTGCAATTTGGTGAAGAGATTTTGGAGAGCCCTAAACTTGTTATCTGTAAGTACTGTAAGCAATATAGCTGCATTAGCACAGAGCTCAGCTGGATAAATTAGCATTGTGCAGCACAGATATATCCTAAATTTCTAGTATGGTTTCCTCAGTGATGTTTTTTCAAGCCACAGCTTGAAAAAAAAATATGATTTTTTTTTCACCCCCCAAAAACACTGTGTTATGAAAGCTTTCATACATTTTTCTTTTTAATTATCTCACTAAAATAAATTCTAAGCTGACTTCCTAATTTTATTTAATTTTATTTTTTTTGCTTTTATTGGTGGCATCCTCTCATTCATCTGAGCCTGGATCCCCTGTAATCCAAAGCTGTTTCAGCTGGGGCACAAAAGATTCTGCCTCTGTATTATAAAAGGTATCATTTCAGTTCCCTCATGACATCATGACAGAAGGCTAGGCATGATCAGAAGAGGAATGGAGATCTAACATTACTACATCCCTATATAAATCTATGCAGTTCTGATCACACTGTCTCAAATAGGATGCAGTAGGACGGGAAAATGCTCAGGAATGGGCAAGGATGATTGATGCTGTGGCTTATATAGCGTGAGAGTAAGTCACATTCTCCAGTTTATGGAAAAAGTGACTGTGGGGAGACAGTTGAGGGTTGCCATGGAGGTCTACTGTCTACAGCACGGAGAAAGAAAGTAAGGAACTGCTATGGGCTGCTATAATATAAAAATATCTGGTGAAATTCACTGAGGGAACAGGTTTGGAGGTTTTCAAGGAAGAATTCTTCTCTCAGTGATTGATTAACAGGGGAACTCACTGCCACAGTATGTGAGCTGTGAGCAAGTCCAAATATTTAAAAGGAATTAAAATGATGACATGGATTACCTTAATGGTAGTTCAGCAATGATTTAAGAGTTTAGTAGTTGGAAGTCAGGAAGGTAAGGACAGGTTATTCCTCTCAAAGCAAGAATAAGAGGTTATTATCATTTTTGCTTTTAGGAGTGGTTATGGCATCACTGCCATAGATTATTCTAAAGTACTAAGATGTCTCTACCTGTGATAAAACTGTAGCAGAACTACTGTTTTACACAGTGTAAATTCTTAAAGGTAAAACTTTGAAGAGCAAGAGAGAAAGACACAAACCATTACTGTCTGAGGTATATTTTCTCGCTCAGTCTCCCAGAGGAGGAGTACCATCATAATTCTACCTGTTTAAAAAATCTGTGGGAAAATAAAAATTGCCATGGTGTGTCAGACGTTGTTGTCTACCCCGACACACTTCCTCTGTATTCCCTAAGTTAGGTGCTTTGGGAAATCCCGAGATTAAAGTTACACCAGGATTACTCTGCTTAATCAATATAGTGGCTATTTTAGACCCCTGTAAATTGGAAATAAGAGCAGGAGAAAAATGAGATACAGTCAGGATTGTAAGAACATATCTCAGGCCTCAGTTCAGCAACTATGTAGAGATCCTGGCACACTGAGGAGATGTTTTTGCAAGGAGAATCTTGGTTCAGTATAGAATGAATTACCTTCAATATTTGTTGAAGTCTTATGTAGTTAGCTTTTCTTAACAGGCTGTAGTTTTCAGTGACATTTGTTTAATGTCTGCATGGTAATTTTCTTTCTCCTGGATCCACCATCACAGGAATTTGATGAATGAATGGAGTGAAAATCATGGACGATTGGCTGTTTTCCATCCTCCAGAGTAGTATGAGACAAAACTTTAGGCTTACAATTACTGTATGGATTTTGGAGTTGGTTTAATGTTTTGGGGAGTAAATTCAAAGTGTCAGGGTTCATATCACCTCTGCCCATTTTAGGGCAGAACGATTACCAGAATCTGGACTGCAAGGAACAGTAACACAGGTTTCAATATGCAGAGTCTAAAGCTGGCAAAGATATCATGGCCAGTCTCTCGTCTTGGTTTTGTGTGAGAAGTCAAAATTAGAGATAATTTTACTAGAAGAGTTTCTTCTGTCTCTGCCTTTATACCTGGCAGGGAGGTACAAGTCATGAACTCCCACACACAGCCCTTGATTTCTTCTTTTTCAACTCACTATGTAACTGCCATATGTGAATCCAGCAAATTACACTTCCTAATGTAAAGCACTATCACTTTCCTAAAAGTACAAGCTTAAATAAACCGTATGTACTTGAATGACTGTGCAAATTAAATCAATATCAAACCTAGAATGTGAAGAAAGCTGGACTTCTGATAGGACAAGTGCTCCCTGATAATAACAAATAGTAGTTGTTGGTACTGGTGGCAGAACACCAAGAATTTTGATGTCAGGGAAACCTGGATTCCTGTGTGCATATGAAATAAAACCAAGTGATTGTAAGGTATATTGAAACTCTGTTATGGTGGTTGAATTGTCCCCATCATTTTCTGTTTTCCTCCTCTGCCTGTTCTTCTACTGAGATAATCAACATATTTATCAGGGCAACAAAGCGAGTAATCACATCTCATCCTTCATTTAGTTCATGTTTTCCAGTATTTTAAGATCCATCTTCCACAGGTATTCTGAACATCCCAGCAATAAGCAAACACCCATAGAGGCTGTTTGCAGAGAGCAGAGAAAAAAAAATGAGACAACCTCAGAAATGTCTGTCTTAGTCTCCTCCAGGTTGAAACAACAGTGCTTCTGTAGAAAAGATTCAGAGCCAGCATGTGCAGGCACTGGGGAGTAAGTAAGATAGATTTGGTTTTGGATCTCCAAAGCACCGACAAGTAAATTACAATGGGCAGAATCTTCATTACTGGTGATTTAGGAGGCGTAAAGAGACGCAGCTTGATTTGTGGATCCCAAGTGGAGTTTTCAAGGCTGACAATTAATAAATATGAAATCAACTTGGAAACTGAATGAATCTAACACAGGGTCATGGAGAGAAAATTAGATTTGGAAGCTCTAGCGTCATTTTTCTAGTTACTTGTGAGAATACTATAGAATTGTGTTCGCAGATACTTTTTGACTTTTCTCCTTCTGTGCTTCTCTCGTGCCCCACCATCCCCAAAAATTCAAGCCTTTCTTTGGGGATTTAAGTATTTAGATACTTAGTCTTGTAATTTTAAGTAACAAGACAGTTTGGTGACATTTTACAAGATGAAAACCATTGAGTCAACCTCTCATAACCACATAACTGTTAAAATCCCCATATGACTAATCTCTAATTCCCTGCACTCTACTGCAAATAAAATCATACTTTGAACTGTGCTGCTTTAATATCCCAAATAAAGCTCCCACATGACTTCCAGTTCAGCTCAGAGTTTGGTTAGCCTAATACCATGGTGATGTTTATACAGATCACAGACTGTATTAAATAAAACTCTCCCCATAAACGTTTGTGAAAGATTATATTAAGATCAACAGTCTCTGAAACCTCCTTAAAAATGCAGGGTGCTTGGCCTCCTGTGAAATGGTGTTTAGGAAGATTAAGTCACAACAGTAGTCCCGAAAGTGTATCCTTACTCCTCCACAACTGACGGACTGTTCTGAAAAAGAAGAAAAATTCCTTTGCTTATACTAATTTTCAACCCTTCCTTTCAAACTTGCATGCAAGGTGCCCCTGGGGAAGAAGCTTGCTTGGATGCAGGTTTCCTGGCCCAGAAGATCTCTTTTGCTCTGATTTCCAACTAGGTGGTCAGAGGTAATATAAGGGTTGTATGATGTTTGCACTCTTTCCCTGTTTCTCTGTTAGCTTTTGAAGTGATGGGATAATTTTTAAGTTGGAGGCAAATGAAAAGATGACAAGACTCAAACATGTGCATTTACCAAGAAAAGATGGTGTATGCCTATTTATAATGCCATCCAACCCAGAGGTGGACAAAAAGCTGCTTCCTGGGGATTGAAAAACATTGAGGTATAGCTCTTCTGCCCAGCACAGGATCTGTCTTCTGTGTGAGAGAGCAAATTGTGGCTCCTGCCTGCTTTCAGAGGGGCAGGCTGCACCTCTGGTAAATGCTATAGCAGGGGTGGGGTCCTCCAGGCCCTCAGATGCAGAGAAGTTTGGGGACAGATCCAGGCTTTCAGTCATGGAGGTGTTTGAGAATAAGATCCTGGCTGAGGAAGGCAGATCAAGCATTAGGAGACCGGTACATGGCAAATGAAGATTTTGCTATATGTCTAGATTTTGAAGTCTGACCCTTTCCTTAAACCGTGTTTCAAAGATGGGTGTATAGTCTGGATCCGTAACATATACTCAGTTTTCAAAAATGGCTTATATCTTTGCTAGCAGATGTGTTTCACTTAAACTGAAGTTTCAGCGCTTTGTAAAGAACCTCGAGTGTTACCAATTACTGTGCTGAGGAAGCTTCCAACATTCAGTCAGATGATACAATATTAGGCCTTGAATGTTTCTCTTCACTTAGGAAATACTGTGACTTGGAGGATGACCTGCGCCTCTGTGGATTTTCATACTGATTTGATTTCAGAAGTGCTGTGTGATGTACAGCCTGTGTGATTGCCGTCAGCGATACGTTCCTAGTACCCAACGTAGGAAAGGGAAATGCAAATGAAACCTTTGTCTACTTGAAAAAAGGCTCTGAACTGCTTAAATTGGAGGGACGGGATGAGGCTGCTTTGCAGATCAGAGCTGTCCTCTACCCGTGCAGTGAAGAGCAGAATCTGCCTTTGCACTTCTTGACTGTTGGTACAAATTTGCGGTGCCTGCTCACCAGCTGGTGACATGAGGTGGTGGCTCCTGCCCCTGCCCGGGGTAGAGACCCTGAATAAAATAAGTTGATGACTGCAAACTTGGCATCTTTCAGCAGAGACACTAAAACACTGCCTCTAAGTCTGACTCCCCCCTGCTGTGGTCAGTTTGCATCGGGCTGGCGCAGAGGGGACACACAGCACTGCCCACTGTGCCACAGCTGCTCCAACCTGCAGCAACGTGCTGCTTCAGGGTTGTCAGTCCAGGAGCTGTCAGGATCCCTGCGTGGATGCAGGCTTTTAAAAGGGGCTGCAAAATGTCAGGGATTTTATCTGTGTGACCTGCCCCTGCTGGGCCGACCTGAGTTGATGCACAGCACAGAAATGTGGGTAAGATTATGCAAATGAGTACAGAGACACACAGGGGAACTTCTACTGAGTTTAATTACAACAGGGGATTTAGTTTGAAGACATATATTCATTTCTGGTGGCTACGCACACGCTTGCACAGAATTGGTTTTCACCTCCTTCTGTCAGAGAAGGCTCCCTGACCTACCCAGGGTAACAGCAGGTCTTTCATTCACTCTTCTAGTTTGATCTCCTGCTTTGTCTTAACACCCCATCTGGTTACAGTGCCCAGCTGGAATTGCACTGTGTTGTGAGCTGTCTTGCCACCACTGTTCTGTAGATAAACAAGGCAAGTAGTAGGACTACAGCCTGGTCCCCATTAGACCTGGAGAACAACAACTTTTCTCACCTCAGATGTAAAAGGCTTAAGAATAATTTTTGCCATGACACCATTCTCCCACAGAACAGATCCCAGCTTCATGGCAATTGTAGTTAAATGCTTAGAAAAATGAAGATGTACCTGCAGGAAGACAGGAAAAACTTTGAAGGCTGAAGTGACATATGTTTTTTTAATTTAGTCCTCTGTCTTTCCAGGTTTTTCCTTTGTTTTTATCAGTCTCATGTTTTTCTGAGATCATTTATGTTGTCAGTGAAAATCTAACATGATCTTTTTCTTGGAAGTAAATAGAGCCTAGTTTGAGCAACACTGGTCAAATGTTTCTAGTTAGAAGTGGAATGGAAAAGGAAAATTCCTTTTTGTTATATAAGACAAGTTTTGGTGTCCCCTACCCTCTGGCTTTTTAGCAGCTAAAATGGTTTAGAGCAGGAATAAATGATTTGGTGTAAATATATTCTTGGAAGAATAATACCCTGAGTTTTTCCCCCATCTGAAGTTAGTTTTGATGTAGCACAATTTTACTACCTGCGCATCTGGTCTGTTTTGTGGGACATCGAGACTTAGGTCTGAGTGTGCATTTTCACTCAAAGAAGACAATTGAAATTTTGTCCTTCGGAGGTTTCTGGCTATTGCTTCCTGTTTCATTGCAATTGAAATTTTGGGAGCTTATGTTTTGCTTATTCACTTAATACCATTGTTGCAAAAGGTTCAGCTCATCCCCTGCACCTCTATGGGGTGCTCATGTGAAGAATCACGGTTCTTCTCTTACTTGCTGTTTTCTCTACTCCTGAGGGCAGGGACCTCTCACCCCACTGCTGCCTCTTTCCCCTCAAAAAACCAAGGACTGCCTTTTTCTAGTCCTGCCTCTTTGCTCTAGACTGTATGCAAAGTTTGGGAAGCTAACAAATAAGAAAAGCTATCAAGCTTCATGCATTTATTTTGATTATATAGCATGAACTCTTGGAGCCATGTTATTTCACATGACCTTCATCTGTCTGTTTTTAAAAAAGTAAGATTACTACATTGGTGACTACCTAGAAGAGTTTTAGAAGGAAAAATCATCAACATCAAAAATCTAAAGACAAATAAATCTCCTTAGAATTCATAATTGTTAAAAAACCATCTTCTATTTCTAAAGCAGTCTGATGAGAAATTGAGTCATTAATTTTGAATGCTTATGGATGGCGAGTACTGGTGAGAAGCCTGGGTATGCACTCCAATGAATCAGACATGGTTGAATTTAGTACTGATCAGATGATCTCTAAATGTTAAGGAAAGCAGGTGAACATTTGAATTTTATTGTAGGAAACCCTGCCATTGCTCTACTGAGAAGCTTTTCATCTAATGATGGTGCATGGGACATCTTCATGGTGTCTATCCAAACGTAAAATACTGTGTGAAGGAGTAGGGTAAAGATAGGTAAAGACTGAGAAGTTGTTAGTCTTGTATGTGTGTTTCCTGGATCAATTAAAAGGTAGGTGGGAGATCCCTTTTTTTCCTTTCCTGTGACCAGGCCAAGGCATATGCCTAAACCTGTCTCAGTTTCTGCTATTTTTGAGAATTGCCTTTTAAAATTCTTTTTACAGTTTGTACATGCTTTTACCAGATTCTTCGGAAACACATGGGGCCTCAAAGAATTGCAAACAAAAGCACATTCAAGTTATGTTTTTCATATTTTTTTCTTTGAAATAACAGTATGAAATAACAGAACAAAATCCCATTTTGTGATGTCTTTGCTTTAACCTATGCGTTGTTTTCTGATTCACTTGGTGAGGAACTACTGCAAGGGATCGAATCCACCAGTGTGTTTTCCAGCAATGTTCATGCAAAAGGATCCTGAGCAAAGAGATATGTGTGCTTGATTTTCTGTGCTAAGATTAACAGTGTGGAATAGCAGCCACTCCAAAGTAAAAGATTC
The DNA here is from genome assembly GCF_003031625.1 of Empidonax traillii. Lineage (NCBI taxonomy): Eukaryota > Metazoa > Chordata > Aves > Passeriformes > Tyrannidae > Empidonax > Empidonax traillii. Next base: position 360,709 of record NW_020955730.1, on the reverse strand, counting down.
TTTTGCATTTTTCCCACATTATCCCACATGTCTGAAATGTAGAAAGTCATACTTTTGAACATAGTGAGAGCCAATAGATGTTGTGACTGAGATATCTGAGCTCAATGCTATTAAGAGCAGTAACCTACCTGGGTGTGAATGCAGTACTTGCTGAGCACAGGTTCCACAAAGTAGTTTATCCTAAATTTAGGTAAATTTTGTAATAAGAATATGTAGCACGGAGAACACATTCTTCAGATTGATGCTCTTAATACTACCTTTATCCTACTCTCTGGACTAAGGTTTCAGTTAAGGGCCTCCAAAATCTTCAGTCATGCAAAGACTGGGTTAAGTGCAGTGCACAGAGATGGAAACCCTGAAGGGAGATTCACTGTGGTAGGTCTGGCAGAATAAAACCAGAAAAAAAGTAGCTTTTTAGGAGATTGGGTGCTCGTTAGGAGCGCTGAGCATTATATAGATGTTATCTCCTACCTAAGTTCCCAGGCTGAACATGTGGTACTTTTTGCAATCTGTTCCTCTGCTCAAGAATGGTCTTGGCTGAGGTGACATATGAACAGCATTGTACTACAAGTGGGTTTGATTATTTCTCGTGGTAATATTAGAGGAGTAGATGTGGCAGTAGGAAGAGAAACAGTAAAATGAGTGCAAATGGAAGCTTATTTCAGTGGATGCTTGCATTCCACTGCTGCTTCTGCGGCTGGAAGAAAGGTGGCTGAGAGACAACACAGACAGTGCAGCAGCCTGGCAGTTACCTTCCTTCATTAACTTAGACTGCAATAAAACACAGTCTTTTTAAAACAAAGTTCAAGTAGCCAGGGCCTCTCTCTGGAAATTAATTTCCTCTGTAAACTAGTTCCATGTAACTCATCACCTACTTCACTGAACATGAGTCAGCCCTATCGCTGGTGACAGAAGTGCTTGACTGAGCTGCTGGAAACTGGGTCATATGGTGGATAAAACATAGCCTACTTCCCCGTGCTGCTTTTAACATGGACATCCTGAGATTGCAGTAAATAATAAATACTTGCAGGCCACCATGGGCACTTTGTGTGCTGCTGTGTAGCTCGCCTTTGGTCCTTGAGAGGAGGTAATGATACAATGACATAAATCCATGTGGTAGACAGGCAGAAAGAAATTTTTGGCTACCCATCTCTGTTTCTGACCTGCTACTGTGATGATCTTTTTCCTGAGCATAGGGAGGTGTATACTGTTAGGCAATGCAATTTCTACCCTCATAGGCCTGATTCCCAGCTTGGGGATGACTTTTGAGGACTTTACTGACGTGGTGGTAGCTGCAGTTGGTCACTGATGCCTTACCTGTTGCACTGACAAGGAGAGCCCTGTGGGCTACTGGATAAACACCCAGCTATGCCTGGTTACAGGGAAAGGTGTTGGCTGTGAGACCATTTCATGTCTCCCCCGAAGGCAAAGGCTGTGGGCCACGTGGAAGTTAATGACTTTCGGGAGTCTTTATCAAAAGTGAAAAGCAGTGCTGTTGCAAGCTTTTTAAAAGTCACATCTTTTACTGCAAAGAACTAAAAAAGAAAGAAGTTTGTGATCTATTTTTGTTCTGTATAATGATGTATTCCTTTCTCTTTCCTTTCCCTCTCCCCTTCCTTATCTCTTTTCTATTCCTTACTAGAAAGGTTAGGAGCTTTCCTAGTTAACAAGTTGTTACCCAAACTGTAAATGCTGAATTTCAGTGCTTCCCAACACTGGAAGAACCAAGGCACTAAATCATTAACAAGGCAATAATTTGTGCCAAATGTTTGTTTGTGATTAATGTTAAGCAGATTAAAACAAAAAACAAAAACCAAAAAACCCTAAACCAAAAAGGATTAAAATATCCTCTTTACTAAAATACTTTGCAATTTTCTTCCACAAAAATATATATTTGGACAACTCCATTGACACACTTTTTTTTTTTTTTTCTGTCAGAGTATTCCAAAGAATTTTTACTCATCCTCACCCCTCTGCTTGGATGACTTCATAGTGATGGGAGACAACATGTGATCCCGAAGGTAAAGTTCTATGTAATGTCTGAATCTTAATATCTGTTAATATCTGTTGAGAGGGAGAGATCTTCCTCCTTGTTCTCCCTGCTCCTGCTCTAGCTTGCAGCTGTGAAATCTTGTGCTGACCCTGCAGCGAACTTTTTACTGAACCAGCTTTGCCCCTATCTGGGAAGAAAATTCACTTGCTTTTTCTGAGATAATTTGCTGCTGGATTAATGGATTGTATCAGTTCTCAGAAGCTTCCAGCAAGCATCAGAACTGGTGGAAGGTAAGCATGACAGCACGTCTAAGAGTGATGTAGGAGGTGTAGTACTTCCCTCTTTCAGCTGTGGCAGCGAAGTTTTGGATGGGCTTGGTTGTCCTGTGCTGCTTCTCCACTGAGACGGAGTCACTCATCACCTGAGTCATGCTAACCCACAATAAGGAAACTCTCAGCCTGCCTCCAGAATGAAAGGTGGATGAGCTCATATAGAAATACTCTCCTGAATGTTCAGCTGAGATGAATGTTCCCGCTGTCTCTCAAGCCACATTTCACCAGGATGAGGGCTGCTCTTACAGCAACTGATCTCTAGTAGCAGTGTATCCCATTGCTGGGGATGGAAGTATTCCTTCAGGGGATTCTCAGGTTAAAGAAGGATGTGGGTTTTGTCCTTCCAGTGAAGTTCATTCATAATGGTTGGTCCATAGCCTAGAGGTGATGCTAGTCAGAGGAAAAACTGAAGTGGAGAGCTGCCCACATTTGAAAGCGGAAAGTTGGAATAGCATATACAAATTACAAAGGACTGAAGAGTTATGAAAGAAAATGCCAGTGGATCAGCTCCCAGTAATCTTGCCATGCTGCCACCATTTCATCCCCATTACCTAGTGGTCACATCTAGGTGTCTCCCAGTTCCCTCTGTACAGGCGAGCAAGAAAGTAGAAATCCCTCCTGGGAAACAACACCTTTGTTAGGCTTCCATCTCAGTTGGTGTTACGCAAAAGAAAAAAAGCAGAAAGGACTTCAATAGCAAAATAGAGAGGCCCAACAGTCTGAGCAGAATGAACATTACATTGTTAGATGAGCACTCTTGCCTTTAATAGGTTATCTTTTTCCATTAGTGGACTGTTTAAATTTTTAAGTGGTGCACAAGCTTATAAGGGCTTTTACTGCATGGGTTCTGATTTTCATGTGGGTTTTGAATGTGTGGGAAAAGCTGATGCATTAAGAACTGCTCATGAATCTCCTCTATTTCCAGTCTTCCCCTTGGGAACTATTGATGGTCATTTCATCTTTCTTACATGACTTTTAAGATCCTCAAAAAGGAAAAAAAAAAAAAAAAGGAAATGGTTTTCTGGTTAGTTCCCAGTGGGAAATCTTACAAAGAAATACCAGAGCTGAAACTGTGAAGTAGAACATAAATTTCAAACACGTTAGATTCAGCTAAACCCACAATCAGGATCCTCAAAATTTATTTTGACATAAGTTCCAAATAAAGTTAAAGCTCTGGAAAGGTAAAGAAAAAAAAAGACAGAAAAAAATGATAATTTTTCTATCGTGGTTTGGATTAAGAATGCCTAAAGAGTTGTGCTGATGTACAATATAGCTAGCAATAGGACTGGCTTACAGATGGGAAGTGGGGAAATATATTAATGACTTACGGGTCTAATGAAAGGTCATCTTTCTTCTGTCACATAGACTTCAAATCAGTCAGTGTGTTTCCCTTGCTCTTTCTTCTAACTAGAATGCTGTCCCATAATCCAAAATGTCTTTTCCCTGGTGTTTTGCAGATAAAGTGATTTGTAATTTGCTTTAAAACTTGTTATAGGTATGGAGAGAAGCTTAGTTGTATAGAGAAAATGCTCCTCACTTTGAAGATGTCGTTTGAAGGGCCAATGGAGAAAAGCCCTGAAATAAAAGATATTTCAGAGAACAAAGAGGGGAAGCACACAGACCTGAGAAAGAAAGGTAAGCATCTTGTCTATTGGAGAAATTGCCTTGAAGTAAGTGAAATTATTTCCCCAGAGATAATTTGGTCTTAGGAGTCAAATTGTCACTAAACAAAAAGCCAAATCAAGAGCAGCAAATTGATTTTGCTTCCAGTGTCTTTCCTCCATTTTTCCCTAATTAAAAAGAGAGGAAGGATGTGATAAATCCTGCTATTTGTTTTTCTCACTGTTGTATCTGTCCCTGAAGAACCTCTTCACTGTATCCATTTTATTGGTGGGGGGTGGAATGAAAACCCCTAGGTTAAATTTTCGGAGATGAACAACTACGTTCAGTTTAATTGGAAAAGCAGTGGTTTTACGGATAATGAACATCCTCTGCCTAACATTAGGGAAAGTTGTATTCCCAGCATCTATGAGAAAAGGGTTACATGTATAAATGTGAGGTGTAAGCACTTGGGTCTGTGGTTTTGGACTGAGTGTTCCAGTCAAGCATATAGAGAAACACATGGTGGGGAGGGAAACAAAAAGTTATAAAAAGAAAATAAAATTAAAGAGTTCAAGTTGTTCTTTTTGACAAATGTTTGTGTGTCTTTTGTAATCATCTGTTTCCTCTCCCAATACATGCACACATAGACCCTACATGTTTCTTCCTGCTTTTTAGTCTTGCTCAACTTTCCTTTACTGCTCCTAGGCACTCAAAGCACTTTGCACAATACTTCCCTTTTGGTTTCTCATTTTCCTATATCTGACGCTCAGCATTTCTCAGCTGGTTCCTTCTCTCTGTTGTTCATTTGTTAAATGAACTTCTTCTGCCCCGAGTTATTTTTTTTTTTTCCTGGAGAATGGATGACAGCGATGCACCAAACACATCCCAGCAGTGCTTGCATGTTTGGTAACAAGAAAAGCAAGGTGCCAGCTCTGGGGGAAAGCTCGGGGTTTGTGCTGTGTAATTTACATTTAATGCTGCAGCAGAATATGTTTTTTGTTTCTGGCTCTTCAAAGATGTAACTTCTGTGACATGTTTTGCAGCTCCTCTTGTGCGTGAGAGTAAATGACATTTTGACTCACTTGAGATCCCTAGAAATGTTAGAAAAAGAAAGGGAAGAAAATAGTACAAGAAAAGACACTCATGGAACTGCTGAGGTGATATAACCAGGTGTCTTTTCATGTGTCTCCTTTGTTTTTCCTTCTATCTCATCAAATTTAAACAACCTAATCATATGAAGGATTAAAGCTGTAATGTCTCCATGCCATGTTTCTGCATTCTGGGCTTTTCTCGTGGGTTAGCATTTAAGCTCTAATAAACTTGGAGGTTTAATGAAAGCAGAGGTGGCAACTATTTGAACATGAAACGGTAAAAGGTAGTGCCTTCTCCTTGGTGAAGGGATGTTATTCTTACTTTCAGGCTCAGTGAAATCCCTTCAATCATAGGGCTTCGGAAATCACCTGGGAAATGAAATTTTTGGTTTAGGTTCACTGAGACCTCACTTGCTCTTTCTGAGTGGGAGTAAGTAGAGCTGATGCTGGAGAAGTGGCCCAGACACAGTCCTGTTCAGGGTTCCAGTTCTGCTCTGCAGAGGCAACCTATGCATGATGGCATGCTCCATGGCTACTTCTTCAGGAACGTAGAGTGGTTGGCACAGCTAGTGCTTAGGCTGTAGCAGCTGGGGCCTGCTGCTACTCCTGCTATCAAATAGGATGGGTTTTGAGTTCAGTGGGAGCAAGAAACAGCCTGGAGAGAATAAAGGGAGTTACACAGAAAATTAGTGGATGATTAGAGATGTAGAGAACATCCTGCAGTGACCTACTTTGGGAGAGCGCAGGAGAAATTTGTGCTGGTGTAAGAACCAGAAGCGCTGCCTCCCAGTGATGATAAAAGAAAGTAAGAACAGCATTGGGCAGGCAAATAATTGCACCTCTGTTTTCTGGAGATGTGAAGTAGTTTGCTGCAGGACCTGTTGGTTTGATTTTATCCAGCCAGGAAAGAGAGTATCTTTTGGTAACATCAGGGTTGGGAAGCTCTGTGTTGTAGCCTTCCTGTTATTACCTGATGAGTTTCATGGTGTTTGCTTAACAAAACAAATGTGAAATCTCCATGTCGAAGACCTGGGGCTTTTTAGAAGCCCTGACATACTGTGCACCCAATCTTTATCCCGGTGGGTTGCCCAGCTGCTTCTTGGTCCAGCAGTGCTGGGTGTCTGTGCAGGATGCACAGAACAGCCCTGATTCTCCCCGCTTATACCAAGGTGGTGACTACAGCTGGCTCCCTGCTGCCAAAGCCAGTGCATCTGGCCAAATGCATCTGAGTTGCTTCTAGGTCCATCATGCCAATAGGAGAAGAAATCAGGAAGTGTATGTGCTTGTCTATTGTAGGTTCATGTCTTTTGTAAGCACCTTGGCCTCCATCCAAATCACGCTGAAGTCTAAAGAGTTCTTTGAATCTGAGCGGTTGGAGCCAGCCTATTTGTAGTCAAAAAAGCCCTCAAAAAGCAACAAAGAGCCAAAGTCAGGGAAAATCTCCCTTTCACTCTAATACTTATTTCCATTAAGAGTTTAATTCGGTGTGTCTCTGCTCACAGCCATGATTTGGCCTATGGTCCCTGCATGAAGCCCTTTGCAATTCAATATTGACTTAGTGATTTCCTCCTGTTGACTAATACTTCAAAGAAAACACTCAGGGCCTTAACCCTTTCTGTGCTTCACACTCTGTTGGGTTTATTCCAGGTTGAGATTGTCCTGAATGTAAAACATAGTTGATCACGAAGAGTCTGAACAATTCTCCATAGCGAGAGACAGTTGATTACCTCCTGCTCCATATGTTAGATGTTCACATAGGAAACTGCTGGAATTGAAATCATGTCTATCTGCAAGTGCATAGAAAACACCCTCTGTTCATTCCTTGTTCACGGCCATTGTAGAAACAGCTTGCAAGAAGTGTTCTAGCTGTAATGTACTCACATGTCTGCTGTGGGAAGGACTGGCTCCTGCAACTGGCTTTTCAAAAAGGTCTGTCTCTCTCGGATCTGACCTTCCCAGTTATTTGCAGCACAGCTTGACATTTGGATAATTAAGCACATAATTTATGACTGAAAAGGGAGAGCATTTTTTTTTTCACTGGGATCTGACCTGAGATGTGGATAGGTCATGCTGAAAGGAATCCTTATATCTCTTTTCTGACTTCAGTAAACTCACCCTGTGTAAGATTATAAAACTTATATTGATAAGTCTTGCCTCTGAGAGATAGCAGGTATGGACAACCTCTACTGAAGTGAGTTGATACTGCCATAGTTAATGTGCTTCAGGATAATCTCACAGGGGTCCCTGCTATCCTTCCTTCTACATGAAGAAAATGCTTGTATTAAATATTTATGTGGGCGGAAATATTTTCTTTGTGGTTGACACTGTGGTTACACTCGAGCAAGATAACCCATGCAGTTCCTGTGAAACCACTGGACTATCTAACAGACACAATATCCGCAGGGCTGAATAATAAGGAGAGTTTGAATCCGAAATGGCCTGACAGAAGCCTTATTTTATCAGTCACAACATGACTACACGGCTGGGATGGGGTAGGATCATTTGAGAATGTGATGGAAGCACAACAGCACAGGCAAACAATCACCTCTGTTGTCACGATAAGTCTGTTTTCTGAAGAGAACTTTCCACTTACAGAAAGCCACCTTTTGCTGTATTTCATGTTTTCACATTTTCTGTAAGTTCAACAAGTGTACACATGTGAAGTCAAAATCAGCTCCTGCTGTTGCATTATGGAGACAGAGAAAGCTTTCATGAACAATGAGATGCCTTGTACACGACTCACACAAAAGCAGTGGCTGTGTGTGCCCATAATATTTTGTGCCAGTGCAGTGGTCAGCAATTGCTGTGTGGTGCTTGGCTGTGAGTGACATAGGCAGGACTTTTTTCTTCTAGCAACCTAGGTGAGTGCAAGGAGTTGGTAGCTGTTGTCCTGCTGGAGTTGGACCTGGCATGTTTTAAAAAAATATAGCTACAATACACTTGTCCAGAAAAAGCCTTCTTCCATGACTTCTTTTTTGTTTGTTGAACCCTCTTCATGTTAGTTTAGATACAGTTGTACTGCTTGCCCATTGTAAAGGTACATCTCTCTTGGTACAGGAGGAGGTGAGTGACTAGGGGTTGGTCCTAAACTGGACCTTTGGATCCAAATCCCATGATACCTTGAAGAAAAAAGTCTCAGTCTCGCATTGAGCTTTAGAGCTCTGAGTTGTGGGTGATGGGCAGCTCTAATGTTGGCCACAGGATAGATGCACAAAACCAGTTGTGCTATATGACAGTAGCTAATTCCTAACACAGAGACCTTGCACCTCTATAATGTGCTCCAACCTGCTTATGAAAGGCAACTCAAAACTAGTTCTTGCATTGGAAATGCGTTTTGGAGCTAGAGATACCTGACGCTGTTTGGGTATGACCTTGCGCTTTTCAGAGCTGTTTTCCAAACCTCATATCTGTTTTGAAAAAGATGTAGATGTACTTGGACACCCAATAGTTCACTCTGTGCCCACAGCTCAGCAGCATGTTTCTCTCACCATTTTAAATACAGTAGCTCTGTTTTCCCTGAGACCCTGTAAACTTCCTGCAAGGGGAGATTTCATGGTTTTCTTCAGATGATATAAATAGCCCCATAATGTCCAGTGTTCTGCTTTGTGATGAAGTTTTAGTTTGCTGTCGTTTTGCATGTTCCAGTGGTGCAGCCAGTTCCCCTTTCTGTGCATAACAAGTCTTATAACATCTGTGAATATGGTTTCTGCTTTCTCACTAGGATCATTTCAAGTGAAGATAAAACGGGCCAGTTTAAGAGTATGGGGTATTCTCTGCCACTCTGAAGGCAGAAAAATTCCTGCCTTTCATAAGTGATTTTTTGGGCAACAAATTCGAAGTCTTCTCTTTCTTGACCTGTTGGTGCAGAAGGGTTAAAATGGACAGAGAAAGTGATGGGAATGAACCTTCTTGGCAGTACCAACTAAAGCCTGGCATTGTTGCTGCTTTGTTCTTTGCTTTGTGGGACCCAAGCCTTTACTGACCTACCAAACAAAGATGACCAGGTCAAATGAAGATCAGGCTACAGCTCTTCAAAGAGCCATTTGTTTTGTAGGGGCACTTAATATCTGGGCTGTTTTGCAGTAAGTTGGTCTGGAAAGAGCACAATAGTTTGTCTTTCCCTTTTTTTTTTTTTTTTT